>NC_056748.1:871750876-872050876 GCF_019279795.1 Protopterus annectens
AGCCAGGCCTGGATGTTTTTCTGTGTAAGAAAAGGCTTCCGCCTTGCAACCCTATCCCATAGCCCACACATATGGAGAATACGAGAGATGGTTGTCACATGTAGTACACAGCCAGTACTTGCCAGAAATTCCTGCAGCTCCTTCAGTGTTGCTGTAGGTATCCTGGTTCATAGGTTTATAGCTGTGTACTAAGCTAATGGCCCTGGAGCCTTTACAAGCCTAGCCCAAGAAAAATTGCCCAGGCACCGTGCCACCCAATGTTAGTTCACAGTGCCCATATCCAGTAGTGCAAGTGGAATGATCCCTGGAGTGTAATTTCTGTTACCCATCCACTCGTCAAGATTTCTCTTGAAGAGGGCCAGTGAGGTGCTCTGTTTGACATGAATGGGAAGCTTATTCCAGAGTATGGACAGTCTTTGAGAGATGAACCTGTCTCTCCAGCATGTTCTGTTAATTGTGATAATGAGGTTGTGATCTCTGGAGTATGTTGCGTGGGGGGATTGGGATTTCTTTAGGTGTAGCATTTCAAGTAGGGCTGGATCAGACATGGCTTTGTAAGTCAAGCAGAGATCACCTCTAAGTAGATGATAAGAGAACAGCTGAAGTTTCGTGAGTCTGTCCATGTAGGACATGTGTTTAAGGCCTAGGATTCTTTTTGTGAGGTACTTTTGTGGCCTGTCCAGCTGTTGTAGGTGTCTGGTCAGGTATTTGCCAAATGGGGCGTTATATTCAATAAACGGTCTAATGAGGGATGAGTAGAGAGGAATGATGACCTCTTTCTTCCTGGATGTGAAACCTTTGGTTATAAGATGTGCCACGTAGAAGGATTTCTGACCATAGTGGTAGTGTGGTGGTCGAAGGTGAGGTGGCTGTTGGCCTGGGTGCTCAGATCTCTTATGGCCCCTTCATTGTTCAGTGGGCTCCCATCAACGTGGTAATTAGTGGGAACTGAGTTTTTTTCAAAGGGGATGATAACGCATTTTTTTGGCATTAAGTTTCAGGCCATAGTTCCAACACCAGTCATTGGTCTCAGAGAGGCCCTTTTGTAGGATGTCTGCATCACTTGAGGAGTTGATAATGACTCCTAGCTTCCAGTCATCAGTGAACTTGGTCACTTGGCCGGAGTCCTTCTGTGTTGGCCTGGACTTCTGAGAAGTAGTTGCCAAACAGGAGAGGGTCCAGGAAAGAGCCCTGTGGGACTCCACTCATGACTGATCGACAGTCAGACTTGGAATCCACAGCTTTCACTCTGTGGGTCCTGTCTATGAGCCAATTTGCAACCCACCTAGTGATGTAAGGATTGATGCCTAGTATGGTGAGTTTATTAATGATACCTGATTGGGGAATGGTATCAAAGGCCTTGGCCAGGACGAGGTAGGCTCTACGCACTGTCTTAACCTCATCCACAGCCTTGGTGACTGCCTCGAGGAAGTCAACCATGTTCAGCAGGCAGGATCTCCCCTTGACAAAGCCAAACTGTGAGGGGTCAAGAGTTTGGAGATTGCCTATATCTTTGTTAAGCAGATCCATGATGATGTCCTCCATAGCTTTGCATACCAGGCTTGACAGGCTAATAGGGCAGTAGTTCCCAGGGTCTGTAGTTGCTTCCCCTTTATGCAGCGGGATGACTGTAACAGTGCGCCATTCATTAGGGACATAGCCTGAGGTAAGGCTGTGATTGAACAGAGCACATAGATGTGGTGCAAGTTCATTTTGTAGCTCATGTAGGATGCAGCCAGGGATATTATCAGGTCCCATGGATGCTGTATTCTTGGCTTTGGACAATGCAGCTTTTACCTGTGCCACAGAAATGGTGGATACCAGGCTTTCATCTGATATTGTGATAAGACCCTTGAAGGGGGGAGGGGTAAAGTTGGAACTGAATCTGTTGGCCAGTATGTTGGCTATATTTGTTGACTCAGTATAGGAGGTACCATTATGCAATAACTCTGAGCAAATCTGGGTATTGCCTTTAAGGTTTTTGATATAGCTATAGAAGGCTTTGTGGTTGTTTTTGGTGTCAGCTGCAATTCTGCCTTCATAGCTGGCTTTAGAAGATTTGAAAAGGGATCTCAGCTTTTTGTTGAGACTGATAAGGGAGGTTTTTCAGTCTTGTGACTTCATTTTTTTCTTCAACAGTTTATTCCTTCTGTTGTAGAATTTATTGATGGCTGGGGATCACCAGAATGGCTTCCTTTTTTTGGAGGAGGGCATCTTAGCTCTATCTGGTATGGCAAGGTCTATGCATTTGTGTACATGTTCGTACAGTGAATTGGTGTATGATTCGGCAGTCATGCAGCTATTTTCCATTGGCATGGGTGCTAAGAAATTAGCCACCTCTGCTTTTAGAAGCCCAAACTGGGCTTTAGTGAAGTTTTTCAGGGTGGTCACCATAGCGGGGGGGGGGTGTAGGTGAGATGGAGATTTCCATGTTGATCAGTTTGTGGTCAGATTTAACCAGGGAGGAACTGACTATAGGTGTGGAGTAATGGTCTCCCATGTTGGTGATAACCAGGTCGAGGATGTTGCTGCCTCTATTGGGAGTTAGAATGAGCTGGTCCAGGGCATTGGAATTGATAAATTCCAGAAAGTGTTGGGCCTGTACATTGGTACTTGAATAGTTTTCCCAGTTGATGGAAGGGTAGTTGAAGTCACCCAGTATGAGAGTATTGGGTTGGACCTTGATAGATTCCAGGGTTCTTAGGAAGTTGCCATGTGAGTCTATGGACATGTTTGGGGTTCTGTAGCAGGCTATGACTTGTATCATTGTCTTACCCAGTGTTAGTTGTACCTGAAGTATCTCCAATGCATTATGCTGGGATACCAGTCTAGAAGTGTGTGTATCGTTTAAGAATATGGAGACACCACCACCTTTGGAGCTTCCAGCCCAATTCTGGGGCCGAAAGGTATGGAATGAGTTGTAGCCTGGGAGCACAGGGGTGCTTTCTGCTTCTTTAAAGCAGGTCTCCATTACAGCTCAGATGTCGACATTCTCCATTTTGAGGAGAGCTTCAAGCGAGTGCATCTTGAGATTTAGACTTCTAGCATTGAGCAGCATGACCCTCAGCTTGCATTTGTTTATAGCTGTTACGGTGGAATTTTGGTCTTTGGAACACTGCCTAAAAAAGGCACTATAGGGGTGGCAAGAGCCTTAGCCAGTACCCAGAATACCAGCGGTGAGAGATGCAGGCCATCTCTGGCAAAGCACCGAGGTCTGCCGACCATGTCGTCCAGGCAGACAGATACTGGATCCCTTTAGAATGACACCAGAAACATAGCCAGTTGTTGAAGTCAATCATTTTCTGCTCGTACTGTGGTATCATTCTGGGTGAAATTAGAATACTGCTCAGAACTAGGGTGGCAGACTTCCTAACCAGTTTTTGTCTCGTCTTTTCATCAGTTTTGGAGGGATGTCCAGTTCTTTGCAACGTCACTGTTGTCCCATATTTTCTCCACTTTTTGATGACTGTCTTCACTGTGTTCCATGGTATATCCAATGCTGTGGAAATTATTTTGTACCCTTCTGACTGATTCCTTTCAACAATGAGATCCCTTTAATGCTTTGTAAGCTGTCTGTGAACCATGGCTTTTGATGTAGCAGGCAACTGAGTAAATGTCAGAAAAATCCTACTAGGACAGCTGAACTTTATTTGCGGTTAATCAGTCTCATTGATTAATGGCAGAGACTATATGCTGTAATTAAATCAAAAGGTGCTTCAACAAAGTATTAGTTTAAGGGTGTGCACTCTTATGCAACCAGTTTATTGTAAGTTTTTTTATTTTTTATATTTTTTCCCCTAACAGATTTGTTTTTCAATTTAATTGTACAGGTTATAGGTCACATTAAAGGTGGGAAAAGTTTTGAAATGATTTATTGTGGTCTCATTTTTTATATCACAAAAACCTGGCATTTTAACAGGGGTGTGTACACATTTTATATCCACTGTGTGTGTGTGTGTGTGTGTGTGTGTGTGTGTGTGTGTGTGTGTGTGTGTGTGTGTGTGTGTGTGAGCGTGTGTGTGTACACTTATGTATATATATTATATATATATATATATATATATATATATATATATATATATATATATATCTATATATATATATATGGAGAGACAGAGAGATTTTCTCGTGTTGTTTCAGGAAGAGAATATGTCAGTGTATAAAAGTTTCTTTTCAGAATACCTTATTGAATGTGAATTTACCACATTGATAATACACTTCCTAAAAGTAGACTCAGTAGTCGGGGATCTGATAGTAACCTGAGCTTCGGCTACCATATGTCTCTTCTACATTGCACCACTTATAGGCAAGAGCATAGCATCCAGGTTTAAGGAGGTCATTGTTCCACTGTACTCATTTTCATCAGACCAATCACTGAGTACAATGCACCTCTTGGCATGGAGTTCCAATATAGCTGCACTTTGACTAACAGCTTAATTTCAGCTCTCCCAGTGTGAAAACACCAGTAACTGGCTAGTAAGTGCACTGTCTGGATGCCAGCAAAAAAAGAAATTTAGAGAACCTGAAAGAAAATCAGTCACAAAAGGTGAGGAAAAAACACTAGTGAGAAGAATTCTGCAGCTGTTCATCAAAAAATAGTGCAAGATCCAGCTTTGATGCAAGACATGACTTCCAGTGACCTAGATGAAAAATAAGTCAAATGTACTCAGAGCTGATTAAGATAAAGGAAACACTGAAGGAATATACCAACTCAAATAGGCTGGAAAAAAATGGAGAAGCCTTTAAAAAGATATCCAAATGAGGTGATAAAACTGCAAAAATCAGAGTTCAAAATGAAGAAAATGCTGACTGAATATGAGACTGCTCAAGAAGATATGTTTCACAAAATAATGGAATTAGAGGACAGAGCATGTAGGGAAAACTTGAGATTTTCTGTTGTACCAAAGAAGCTGGAAAGAGCAGACTGTATTGAGTTTATGAAAGCACACATATAGAAGCTGGACTAGTATTCCACAGCAGGAGTTGTTAATTGAAAGGACACATCGTGTGTATGCTCCAAACCTGGCCATGAGAAAGCAATCTATACCTTTAATAGTAAGGATGCAATCCTTCCAGCAGAAGTTGATTCTGACAAAACTTTGGCAAAAGGACAAAATACTAAAAGTAGGAGACAGTAGAGTATTTGTGGAAAATGATTACCCACTGTACACCAGGCAGAAGAGGAGTACATTTATTGCACTAAACAGGGAATATTGAGAAGCAGGTATGACATTCAAGCTGCTATTTTCAGAATATTCTTTCCTGGAGGGAAAAAAATAATTTTTGATGAAGAACATGCTAAAGAAGAAATACAAAAGTTTGTCACACAAAAAGTGAGCTGTGAAACATAATGAAATTCTACTTTTTATTCTTCTGGTAATAAAGCCCACAGAGAGACTGTGCCAGTGAGACCTTTTCTAATGTTTCAATGGAAATGCTTGAGAGGTGGAAAACAAGCACAAGAGTTAATTAGAAGAACTGGAAATGAAACAGAGACTGGATTTGTGAGATGGAGATTAACAGGAATAAAACTAGAAACTCAAAAAGTGACAAACAAATGTGGGATTAGAATGCATTAATTATATTTCTGAAAGAAGACAGGAAAACCAGGAAATATTGGACTTTTTTACTTTATTAAACTCATAGGGGACTCTAAAGCATATGCCCTACTTCATGCCATTAATGTTTGGAAGAACATTTAGGGAGGAAGGGGAAGGAAAGAGTTAACTGTAAGTAAAACAAAATTTTGTTTTTAATAGTAGTGTTTTTATAATGCATGATATAATTTGCATGTTATAAAGTAAAGTTTTCTCAGTTATTTTCAAGTGTTAAGGGGGATACTAGAGTAAACAGGTGTCCCTGTTTTTTTTCCTTCTTTTTTCTTTCTCTGTGTTCAGTTTTAAGAAATGTAGGTACTACAACATAAAAAAGAAGAAAAGTTTGGTCAAAAAAGCAGGATACAAGAAAAATTGATGTTTTTTAACTCTTGCATAGAGGAATGACTGGATTAAGAACCTTGGTTTGATCTAGTAACAATTTTTAAAAGAAAGCAAATAAAAAAACATTGTCTAGCAAATACATTAGTGCTTGTAGAAACAACTCTGTATCTGGTTCTCATGTCTCCATGGAGACAATCTGATAAAGAACAATAAAAACAGAAAACGTATTTCTTTCAATGGCTTTCTTTCAGTGGCTAGGAAATATTTTTTTCTGAAAGCATTCAAGTGTTTTCTCAGTTTGGGAGAGTAATAGAGATAAGACAAAACCAAACAGCACTTAGTGGAAGCACAAGATGTATCATGTGTCTTACTATGCACAAACATTCATTTTAGGTTAACCCACATCTGTGAGTGTGGCTGTCAATCTGGGATAATTGTTTCTTTTAGGAGGGTAAAACTTCAATATTTTAAGATGTACATAGTTTTGTGTGTGTTAGCATTAAGTTAATATGTTTTAGGTATATATTGGTGGTGGTGGTGGGGATTGATGTCTTTCAGTAAAACAAAAAAGGTTTGAAAGATGTGGCATAGGCTCAAACTGATATGACCAGAAACAGCTATATAAAAGATCAACCTGGCAAATATTACTGTATGCATGTAACACAAAAGCTGAAACTAGACACTTAACAAAAAAAAGCTGTTACACATAAAAGGTGAGAATAATAATTTTCTAACATAAAGACGTTTTCTATATTATCCTTAAATGTAAATGGTCTCACAGATATATACAAAAAAGAAAGAGTAGGGAACTATATTAAAAATGTGGAGTGCGAATAGCTATGCTGCAGGAGACACATTTGGAAAGAACTGAACATGTGAATTTGATAAAAAAAAGTTTCAGGACGGTTATTCACTGGAATACCTGGGACAAAGTAAAAGGGGAATACTTATATTAATTGCAAGAGGAGCTCCAATAGTGATAGAAGAGGATACAAATATAATAACTGTAGATTTAGGTTCATAGGTTCATAGGTTCATACTAGGCTATCTGCCCGAGGGCATTTACAAGCCTAGCCCATCGTTTTGTGGCTTACGCCACCCCTTTAGTATGGGGAACTATACCCATTATTTTGCTGTGCCTCTGTCGAGCAGTGACACTGAGGTAATCCCTGGGGTATATCTGCGATCTCCCATCCATTGGTCAAGATTTCTCTTGAACAAGGCCAGCGAGGTGCTCTGCCTCACATGTACTGGGATTTTGTTCCACAGCATAGGGAGTCTTTGGGTGATGAATCTATCCCTCCAGCACGTCCTATTAATAGCCGTGTCAAGGTTTAAGTCTCCCGCCCTTGTGGCTCTGATGGATCTAGATTTTTGAGGTGAAGCATATTCATCAAATCTGGGTTTGACATGGCCTTGTATGTTAGGCAAAGGTCACCTCTGAGCAAGCGTGCGACTGAATAGAGCTGTAGTTCTTTCAGTCGGGCAGCATAGGACAGATTTTTGAGACCCTTTATCCTTTTGGTGAAGAACTTTTGTGGCCTCTCCAGCTGCTGCAAGTGTCGGGTCAGATACATTCGAATGGGGCATTGTACTCAATCATTGGTCTGATGAGTGATGAGTAAAGGGAGACTATGACCTCCCTTGATCTAGATGAGAATCCCTTCATGATAAGGTGGGCAATGTAGAAGGTCTTCCTAACTACTTTAGCTACATGGGTGTCGAATGACAGACTACTATCAACCTGGGTCCCCAGGTCCCTGATAACTTCTTCTGTGCTCAGTGGATTGCCACCTATTTGGTAGCTAGGTAACCTTGTTTTTCCCGAAGGGTATGACTATGCATTTTTGGCATTTAACTTTAGGCCGTGGCTCTGGCACCAGTTATCCGCTTCTGTGAGATCCTTCTGAAGGATATCTGTGTCAGATGCTTTCTACTATGGCCCAGTTTGCAGTCATCTGCAAACTTTGTCAGCCATAACCCTCCTGTGTTTGCTTGTACTGGAAAAGTAGATGCCAAACAAGAGTGGGCCCAGGACTGAGCCCTGTGGGACACCACTTGTGACAGGCTTTGAGTCTGACATGGCGCCAGCAACTCTGACCCTGTGGGTTCTGTCACTCAGCCAGTTTGCAACCCATCTTGTGATGTATGGGTTGACATTTAAGCTGATGAGTTTTTCAATGATACCCGAGTGGGGTATTGTATCAAGGCCTTAGCCAGATCGAGGTAGGCTGTATGGACTGCCTTTCCCTCATCAATGGCTTTGGTGACTGTTTCGAAAAAGTCAACCAAGTTTAAAAGGCATGATCTGCCTTTGACAAAGCCAAACTGGGTTGGATCCAAAGTCTGCAAATTCCCTATGTCTTTATTTATGAGGTCCATTATGATCCTCTCCATGGCTTTGCAGATAAGGCTTGTCAAGCTAATGGGCCGGTAATTTCCAGGGTCGGTGGAGGCACCGCCTTTGTGAAGTGGTACCACAGTTGCAGTGCGCCACTCCCTGGGCACGTATCCAGAGGTAAGACTTTGATTAAACAGCTGTCCTAGCTGTGGGTTTAATTCCTCATTGAGTTCATGGAGCACACAGCCGGGGACACCATCAGGTCCCATGGATGCTGTGTTTTTTGCTTTGGAGAGAGCAGTTCTCACTTGGGCGCTGGAGATGTTTGGGGGGCTGCAATCGTTTGGTATAGATATCTCTCTCTCCTTTTGGGGGGGAGGGGGGGAGAAGTTTGCACTGAACCTGTCAGCCAGTATGTTGGCAATGCCTGTAGGATCAGTAATCTTCACATCATTTTGAACTAGCTCTGAGCATATCTGGGAGTTTCCTCCCAGGTTTCTAACATAGCTAAAGAAGGCCTTATGATTGTCTTTTGAGTCTTTAGCTATTTTTCTCTCGAAATTTGCTTTGGATGATTTTATGAGAGCTCTTAGTTTTTTACTTATAGTGATCAAGGGTGTCTTACCTTTTAAGGATTTTGCTCTATCTTGTAGTAGCTTCCTCCTTTTGTTGTAGAGTTTGTTTATGGCTGGGGTCCACCAGACTGGACGCTTGCCTTTGGTACAAAGAGTCTTTGTTTTGCTTGGGATTGCCTTATCCATGCAGTCCTGCAGGTGCTGGTAGAAGGCATTTGTAAGTGATTCAGCAGCTTGAGTACTGTTTTCCGCTGGCTCGCGGGCCTTAAAGGAGACCACACTAGTCTTTAGAAGTGTGAAGTCGGCTTTTGAGAAGTTCTTTACTGTGGTCTTTTTTATTTCAGGTGGGGGTGGGATGAGGACCTCCAGCGAGATTAGTTTGTGGTCTGATCTCACCAGTGAGGGGTACACCTCCGGTGTTGAACATTGTGCTCCCATGTTCGTGATGATGAGATCAAGTATGTTATCTCCTCTTGTGGGGATGGTGACTAGTTGTTCCATGGCATTTGAGTTTATGAATTCCAGGAACTTTTGGGCTAGGGTGTTTGGGCTTGAGTACTTTGTAGTACTACGGGGCTGCTGACAAGGGAGGAGGATTACACTGACATGTATTTACATTCCATCTAAAACTGCTATAATGAAACTTAATAAAATTCTGGGAGAAATAGCTTTCAGCAGGGAATATTACTTATAGGTGGAGACTAGAATTTGATTTCCAGCAGTGAAGATGCATTGTATCTGGGGTGCCCAGAAGGGAAAATAAAACAAAGGAGGGTAAATGTTTGAAGAAATTTATGAAAATATCTGGCATGGAATATGTAAATTTGCATATTATTCCTCAATATGCAAGAAAACAGTCTACACTGGACAGAACATATATCTCTAAGGACTAAGCCAGCATGGGAATGGAGAAAGGAGATTCTTCCAATAGGAATGATTGCAATTAGGGATACAGACAATAGGCAAGAAAGGGCTGGAATTTATTACAGAAAACTGGCAAAACAACCAATGTACTGGAAGCAAATAATTAGAGAGGGAAAAGTAATAGAATGGGAAGAGATCAATAATTTATTTGGACTGCACATTAGAGATTGCCTTCCCTATCAAGGATTGGTATTAGAATATAGGCAAAGAGAAAGAAATAGGGGAATCCTAAGTGAAAGACCAGCACTGATACAGTTTTTAGTAGAATCTAGAACAGAAGCTGCTGTTAAAAAAGAATAGTTAGTAGAGCATATAAATATTGCATGATAACTATAAGAATCAATCAGAGGAGGTTAGAAAGGATTGGGAAGAGAGACTGGATAAGCAATGCACAAAGAAACATTGGGTGATATATGTATGTCTCCCAAATATGCAACAAAGTGCAGAAGATTTAGGATCTTTGCTTGGAAGTGTTTCCATAGGTATTTTTATACCACAAGTAGACTCCAAATAATTTTTTTCTCAGTTAGATAGCAAATGTTGGAGGTGTGATTGTGAAGAAAGTGGTAGTTGGGAACATATTTTCTGGGAGTTGGCAGACTTTAAAAATTCCCCACAGACTACTCTATCAGAAATACCGGGTGAACAAATTTCTATGACTAAGGAAATTATTTTTTTGAGCTATGATACACAATCAGAATTGCCTAAACATAGTAAGGCTTTGCTGAGCCTAATTATGGTGGCTGCCAAAAAAATTACTAGCAGATGGAAATCAAAGTCTAAACCAACTGTACTAGAAGCAATGAATATAGTAACAGAGATAATACAACTGGAAATGGGATCTTTAGAAAAGGGTAGGAGCAAATTACATAGAAAAAAAAGAAATTGTGAGAACAATACATGCAGATGAGGAATTAAGCTTAAAAGAAGAAAGTATTTGAATGAGCTATGTAATGTTTGATTACCAGTGACTGGATAAATTATAAGTGCCATATAATGTTTGCAACTAAAATTATGTCATCATGATTTGTTTTTATTTAAATAAATGTATGATTGCCTATGTTATATGTGATAATTTAATAAAGATGCTTCTTGTTTAATGAAAAAAAATGCACCCTTTGGCATGTATTCGACCGGGCAGTTGAAACAGCCTTGATAGATCACAGAGGTTCCTCACAAAAGAATACTGGGAATAAACAACAAGTCATATGCAGACCATCTCAAATCCCTATTCCTGTACTCGGTCTCCTATAAACTGCTGGGCTGTGATCTATACCCAGCCTACAAGGGGTTCTATGATCCAACACTGATGGATTTGTTGCATATCTGCAAAACACATATCATCAGAAATACTCATGCTAAGGACATAAGCCTCATCTGTGACATAAACAGGGCATCTTGAAGTGACAGGAATATGTTTCAGAGTACCCCTTCACTGAAATAGGTGTCTCATCCATGTGAAGCAAAGCTCATCCCTAACCATATTCAAATGTAACTTGAACTAATGGATTGGAAATCACTAATTTACCCCACAGTGGCACCTGTGTCCCTAACTGACAGGAGCAGCCTGTAAACATTTGATGTGTACTCGCCAGTTTTGTAACTTGAAAAATTCCTTGGAGTATTGACACACATCAGCAGTATTTTGGTAAATTTAGGGAAAGCTTGGCAAGGTTTAAAATGGCTATTGGACTGATAACCTAGTAACTACCTATGAAACTAGAAGGCTGTACATAGCTGATGTAGGTCAAGCTGGACAAGTTAAATAGATCCTGACTTGAACAAGAATGAAGATAAGGAAGTTGCAGTGTTAGCATTGTGATATAGCCATATGAATTCCTGATTACTACAGGACTGATAAGCTTAGGCCAGTTAGTAATATGCATGATGAAGGAGCCATCTGAGGGGTGATCTAGACCAAGACAGAGGTTGATGGACACCTTACTACAGCAGCCTACCTATGGGTCAGACAAAATTCATTTGAAATAGATGGACATGAGAGCATAACAACAAGGAGAATAGGTACAGAGAGGCATGTAACCAAACTGGACTTAATGCAGCAGGCATTGTGCTAGTTTTGTCATCTAAAAGGAGGCGGGGCTTAAAATAGCAAGAAATCTACTGACTCCATGCAGGATGATAAACCATGATCCACAACTCTCAAATCTTTTGCCTTCACCTTCTCCTTGGACAGTGGGAAGCTGGATCAGTGAAGGGGTCAATGAGTTATAGGAGCTCAATGGTCACAGGGAGGTTGAATGACCAAAAGTAAAAATAAAAAAGTGCATAAAAAAGATAAAGAAGTTCTAGATGTTTTTGGGATACCATATTTTTATGTTGCTGCATTTCCCTAGTCAGAGTCTTTACAAAGAAGCTAATTTAAGAATTCTTTAAGAGGAGTCAACTCCATCATATGGTGGCACAAAACAGAGATGATGCAGTATCTGATAAATCTATCAGCTGTTTTATATAAACAGCATGGATTTTTCTTTTGACAGGAAAACTGCTTTCTCATCTCAGAGCTTGGCTTATATACTGTTGAACCAGAAGTATGCAGTTTCACAGGATGTTGGAGTGAGGGGCGTCTCTAAATCATGACTTAAAACTTTGTGGTAGTGTGGACAGAGGACCTCATTCTTCAGGCTGAACATTAGAAAGACAGTAGGTAAAATCTACACTTTTGAGGAATGAGATCTTGAAAATTGTGAAATAGCTACTGTTTTGGTACATATTTGATGACCTAAACTGGATGCTCAATGATAATCTAATAGTGAATTCAATTATGCGAAAACTGGATGGGCATGATGTCCATTGGTTAATTAATGCTTATAAAAATAAATCAGGGAACTGATTAAAATCATTCCATCAAGACATCTGACTGAAATTTCATACTGGTGCATATGGGTATCAGTGGCAGAATGATGTCAAGTAAACAGGTCAGTATCATTATACAGTATTTAATATTGGACTCCCTTAACATTATATTGATGAGCTGTATAGTAATACATTAAAGTGCATAAATGTAATAGTTACTGCTAATCAAATCATGCCCTTTAATTTACTTAACCATCTTCACAATAAAGCTTTGTGACCTTCTGGTGGTGTATTTATTACATTCTGGCTTAGAAGCAAAAAAAAATATATATATATATATATATATATATATATATATATATATATATATATATATATATACATCAACAGCCAGTAAACAGTACAGCATTTTGATTGATTTAAAATGTATGCTGATAATAGCTCGTTACTTTAAATCTGTCATGAGGACAGCAAAGATTTAATGCTGCAGTAGCCATTTTGAATTCGGAGATAGCCCTAACAAAGTGCCCTACTGTGCTCTAGCATGAAGATGTGCAGCACCATGTAGGACTGGTTTTGCATGCTTTATGCTAATGAGCCAGTCTGGTGAATATGAATACAATAATTAGTCATGTGCTCTCTCTGCCAGAAACATAGGTTCATAGGTTCATACTAGGCTATCTGCCCTAGGGTATTTATAAGCCTAGCCAGAGTGTGTTTGGCTTTCGCCACCCATTTTAAATTAATTTTGCTATGCAGGGATTGTGGGGTGAGGGAACCACTAGCCACCAGGGAAACTACACTAAACTAGTACGAGGATTGGGGGAGGGTGGAATGCTGTAATGGCACTTAAACTAGTATGGGGATTTGGAGGGTGAGCGGATCCACTTGACAGGGGAAGGTCAGACAATTCAGGGGCAGGTACAGGGGCTATAGTGTGTGTGTGCATGTTTGTGTTTGACTGTGTACTTGTGTGTGTGCATGTGTGTGTGTGAGAGAGTGATCGGGGGGGGGGGTGTGCCTCTCCCTACATGATGTAGCTGCAGCAGTTATTTACCAAAACTTGCACATCAGCAATGACCATCACCTTGCTGTAGTAAATGTGATTCAGAGACATGCATATTAGTCAATAAGAGGTGTTCCCAATCTTGGCTAACAAGTCCCTGAATCACAAAATACCACATTGTGGGAGTAGGACCTTTCTAGTATGAGCTTTAAGGTTCATGGTAGGCCCTTTCAGGAATCCCTGGGCAAGTATTCACTATTAGAAATAAAATATATATTTTTTCTGGACAGAGGCAAAAACTTCATCTAAGGTGTTGACATGTTCAATGTCATTTAAAATATTTTTTTTTTGGCTGAAAACTCATTGTGAGATCAAGTCTTATTTTCATTATTTCTTTCTCTAATAGCCATTAAGCCTTTCTTCTCTCCATAGTTTTTTGTGGCTTGGTCATTTTCAAATATAATTCTATCTGATCCAGTTTTCATGGAAGAGGAAGACCAAACAGCATTCAAAACACTTATTTGTCTGTGGAAAACAGCAGTTTTAAAAAGATGGATCTTTGAGGGATCCAGGCTTTGAAGAAGGAATTAATAGGGATCTCTACGGTCTCACTGTCCCATAACAGAGAGCCTCTAGGGGATTCAGTGTTTTAGGTAGCCAAAGATATCAAGAAGCTAACCATATTATTTCCTTCTAATTTATCAGACCCACCATAGATCCTTAGATTGCTTCTTCTTTCCCTTTTATCAAGATCTTACTTTTGTAATTTAAAACCTGTTTTGTTTTAGTAAAAATTGAAACTGAGGTTCCTCCATCATCAATGTTTGGCAAAGAGTCCTATGTCATTAATTCCATTGCTTTGTTGCTGAGTTATTGACTTTAAAAGATCATTTTGCTACATTTTTCTGGGATAGAGTCTATGTTTATATTGGATTGTTCAGTTTTTATTGACAACTCTTGTACAGATGAAGCAGTTGTAATAACTCCTTTATTGACATCTCTAGCTGTGAGGATTTTGAAGAACTCGTTCTTAGCACTGTGGAAAATGTGCTTCTTATGTTTTGTAAAACAACAAAAAAAAAAACAGCCTGGCAGTGACAAATGGAGACAATAAAGGACAAAAAAAAAACACCCCATATCTAAGGTCCATAAAACACGTTTAATGATTATTCTCTCACAATTAAAATTCTCAATAAGGATTCAACACTTTTGTTTCCTGTGCTGGAAACATCTTCTGAATCACAAAATTACATAATTTGACATTTAAATAACCCCACAAATCCCCTTTTTGGTTGACCAGTTAAAATGTGAAGAAATTTCCAGCACAGGAAATGAAAGTGCTTAATCTTTATTGAGAATTTTAATTGTGAGAGAATAATCATTAAATGTGTTTTACAGACCTTAGATTTGGGGTGTTTTTTGTCCTTTATTTGGCTCTGTTTGTCGCTGCCAGGCTGGGGATTTTTTTTGGTGTTTTACAGTTTGTGGTTTTTAATCAGCCTTCTGCATTTATTCTGGCTTCTTATGTTTTGCTAAACAAGACATGGAAACTTTAAGCATGTCTTAATCACCTTCTGAATAATTAATATAAGATAATACTTTACATGACAGAATTCATTCTTCATGTCGGAAGATAAAATCCTATCAGAGCTTCTTCAGAGAACTGTTACTTTGTAACTATCTTGGATGGCACTTCAACAGCAACATTTTGAATTCCTCTGTGATGAAAGTTAGAGTGGCATCACCTTCTGTTTTCTCAACCAATTCAGTATTTCTTATTTCTTGCAAGCTTCTCAAGATTTTCAAGTTTCTTTGAAAACAGATGGATCTGTTGGCTGTTCTGGGAATGTACGGCTACAGTTTTTCAGTGCTTTGATAATTTAGTTTGATGCTGTGAAAGACTACTTCGAAGATGAAACTGCACTTCATTGTGGTGATTTTAATATGTTGAATATCCCATTGCTGTATTTTGCATAAGTTTAGACAGAGCTCCTTAACATTATTAGAGACAGTATCACAGTCAGATGTCTTTGCTATCAGTATTTAAGTTTAATCTTTAACAAGAATAAAAAAAAGAAGTAAATCCACATATTATAGCATTGCTAATGTATGTAGGGCAGTCGGATCTGATTTTCCAAGTTAAAGCTTAGTGTCTGTGCCTTTTGTAACAGTGTCAACAATGTAAAAAATAATTCACAGCAGGAAAGAGAGAGTGGTAACTCTGCTACCTCTCCATGTATGTGCTCTTGCCTGCTCCCCACAGAAAATCCTATTATTTTTTTAAATAATTCTGCAGTAATGAGGCCCCACATTTAAAAGGATATTATTTGCATTATTTTGTATAAAACTCATTTATGATATATGTTAAATATTTCCAAAATAAATCTAAAACTAATGTATATATGATTCTTGAAATGCAAACCATTTAGCCTGCAGTCCAGCAAGAGTTAGGATTTGTGGCAGACAGTTATGGGACCTAATAGCACTGCCACCATTACAAGGAGAAAATAAAATATGTACTGTCTTAATGTCTGAGTTCAGAATGACTCATGTAGAGATAAAGAAAAAGAAAACCGTGAAGCCAGAGCAAATTAAATTTTTGAGCAACAATATTTACAGTGGGGTTTCTAGAGCAGCACCTGAGTTCAAGGCAACATTTTAGAATTTATTCTCCCTTTTCTTCAGAAATGCAATTTAAAACACAATGCTAATACAAAAGATTCATGCTTAGTTTCCTAAAATGATTGTAAAGCATGCAAAGCACTACCTGGACCCTTTTTATTTATTTATTTATTGAAAATATGAATTATGTAAGATAGTCACAAATACTTAATAATATAAACATTATATTTTATAAAAAAAAATACCAAAATAAATAAATAACACATTGAAAACTCATATAATCCAAGTTCTAATTTTAAACCATTAAACCCACTAAATAAAGTTGCCTGCAATACTCTTTCCTTATCATTTCTTTTTCTAAATGGCAAATGGTGATTTACAAATCAGTATTTACAATTTTAACACCATTACATCTGCCCTCCAGTAACAGTAATTTTGCAGCATAATCCTAGAAGAGGTAGTATTAGATAATAAAAATTAAAAATAAAAACATCCTCAAGTATGGATATTGTCCCAATGGATTACAAGTAGGGGTATGTAAACACGTCTCATGTCTTCTCTTTCTACTTCTGTTTCTTTTACTACTGTCTTAACAAGGAAATGTGCCCTCTTATTCTGGAAAAAAATACAAATCCTTGCAAGTTTGAAACTATATCAAATACAAAACGATGATACCAGGGAGTAAATGCTCCTTACCAACGAACCAGCAACAGAGTCTTAAAATGAAATAAAAATGGTAGAGGAGCAAACAAAGGCTGCAAATACTCAAAAGCATATGAATTCCTTATACACAGGTATCGAAGACAGGAACAGTCCAAACTGAAGTAAAAAAATCAATTTATTCGTGCACTGGTAAGCACTTTCACCCCTTCGAGCTTCCTCAGACCATTAAGACTTAGAAGACAAAAACAATTCTACTATTATACATTCATAGTATACCAATTAAACCACTAATTAATCCAACATGTGGCTAATGCATTTAATCCCTTTAAAGTGGTATTCTCATTAAAAAGTTTAACACTAGAAAACTATGATATAGCCTACTACTTTCAAGTACATCACAATTTAAAACCTAAACTACATTAACTATGTAGTTTAAAATTAACAAGTCATAATAAAATGTATTGGACATAAATAGGTTCATAGGTAGGTACCAGGCTATCTGCCCAAAGGTATTTATTTGCCGAGCCAGAATGTGTTGGCTTTCACCACCCCTTTAGATTAGTTCCCTGTGCCTCTGTCCAGCAGAGCCATTGAAGTGATTCCTGGGGTAAACTTTCTTTTTCCCATCCACTCGTCAAGGTTTATCTTGAAGAGGGTTAGCAAAAAGCTCTGCCTAATGTAGATTGGAATCTTGCTCCAGAGCATGGGAAGTCTCTGGGACAGGAATCTATCCCTCCAGAACATCCGATTTATTGTTGTGGTGACGTTTAGATCCCTGGAGCGTGTGGCTCGAGGGGATATGGTTTTCTTTAGGTGGAGCATGTCCATCAACTCTGGGTTGGACATGTCCTTGTATGTCAGGCAGAGATCACCTCTGAGTAGGCAGTATGCAGCCGAGTACAGCTGGAGTTTCTTCAGTCGAGCTGCATACGGCATCTGACTAAGGCCAGTGATCTTGGTGAGGTACTTCTGTGGTCTTTCCAGTTGTTGCAGGTGGCTTGTAAGGTACATCCCAAATGGGGCATTGTACTCTATGATGGGTCTGATGAGTGATGCGTAGAGGGGCCCAATGACCTCTTTCAATCCGGATGCAAACCCTTTTGTGATTAGGTGGGCCACATAGAAAGATGTTCTAACCACTTTGGCAATGTGATTATCAAAGGAGAGGTTACTGTCTACTTGGGTCCCCAGATCCCTTATTACGTCTTCCATATTTAGGGGGCTACCACCTATGTGGTAGTTTGTGGGTACTTTGTTTTTTTCCAAAGGGGATGACTATGCACTTTTTTGCATTTAGCTTGTGGCCATGGCTTTGACACCAGGTATCTGTCTCAGTGAGACCCTTTTGGAGGATGTCTATGTCAGCCGGAGAGTCAATTATAGCCCCTAGTTTGCAGTCATCTACGAACTTGGTCAGCCATAGTCCTCCTGTCCTTGCCTGTACCTCTGAAAAGTATATGCCAAACAGGAGGGGTCCTAGGACTGAGCCCTGAGGAACGCCACTTGTAACCAGTTTAGAGTCAGACCTAGCTCCTGCAACTCTTACCATGTGGGTTCTGTCCATGATCCAGTTGGCAACTCATCTCGTGATGTAGGGGTTTATGTTCAGGCTGGTGAGCTTGTCTATAATACTTGAGTGGGGAATGGTGTTGAAGGCCTGTGCAAGGTCTAGGTAGGCTGTGTGGACCACCTTTCCCTCGTCTATAGCCTTGGTAACTGTCTCAAAGAAGTCCACCAGGTTTAGGAGGCATGATCTGCCCTTAACAAAGCCGTACTGGGTAGGGTCCAGTGTTTGGAGGTTCCCACTGTCTCTATTAATGAGATCCATGATGATGCGCTACATAGCTTTGCAGACCAAGCTAGTCAGGCTTATAGGGCGATAGTTCCCGGGGTCCGTTGTGGCTCCACCTTTGCAGAGCGGAATAACCGTTGCTGTGCGCCACTCTGTGGGCATGTAGCCTGTGGAGAGGCTGAGTTTAAGCAGTGTGTTTAGGTGAGGGGTTAGTTCATCTTTGAGCTCGTGTAGGACGCAGCCTGGGACACTGTCCAGTCCCATTGATGCTGTGTTTTTGACTTTGGAGAGGGCTGTTTTAACCTGAGTGTCTGTGATTTCAGGGGCACTACATTCTTCTGGTATAGTTATGGGCCCTTTTGGGGGTGAGAGGGGGTGAAGTTTGCACTGAACCTGTCTGCCAGGATGTTGGCTATATCGGTCGGTTCAGTGTATTTTGTGCCATTCTGCACTAACTCCAAGCAGATCTGAGAATTGCCACTTAGATTCTTGACATAGCTAAAGAATGCCTTGTGGTTTTCTTTGGAGTCCATGGCAATTTTTCTTTCAAAGCTAGCCTTGGATGATTTTATGAGGGAACATAGCTTCTTGCTGATACTGATCAGGGATGTTTTCCCGTCTTGGGATTTTACTCTTTTCTGTACTAGTTTCCTCCTCCTATTGTATAGCTTGTTTATGGCAGGGGTCCACCAGACTGGTTTCCTTTTCTTGGAGGAGTGAGTCTTGGTTTTGTTTGGGATAGCACAATCCATACATTCTTGTAGGTGCCCGTAGAGTGCATTAGTAAAGGATTTTGCGGCTTGGACAGCGTTATCATTTAGCATGGGGGCTTTGAAACTTCCCACCTTGGGCTTAAGTAACGTGAAGTTTGCTTTTGAAAAGTTTTTCATGGTGGTTTCTTTGACTGGGGGTTGGTGGCAGAATGTGGATATCCAGAGTGATTAGTTTATGGTCAGATCTTACAAGTGAGGGGTTGACGTTCGGTGTGGAACACCGGTCGCCTGTGTTGGTGATGACCAGGTCCAGTATGCTGTCACCTCTGGTGGGGGTGTTGACCAGTTGATCCAGGGCGTTTGAGTTTATAAATTCTAGGAAATGTTGGGCAAGGGAGTTTGTACTTCAGTAGTTCTCCCAGTTAATGTTTGGGTAATTGAAATCACCCAATATCAGGGTGTTTGGTAGGACCTTTGTGTTTCCCAGTGTTTCCAGGAATGCAGAGTAGGGGTCCTGGAACATGATGGGTGATCTGTAGCAAGCTATAATTTGAATAGCAGTTTTGCCCATTGTTAGTTGCACGTGGATGATCTCTGAAGCATTGTGTTGTGCCACTAACCTGGAGGTGTGGGTATCCAGGATGAATATGGATACTCCCCTGCCTTTTGTATTTCGTTCCGGGCTTTGCGGCTGAAATGTATGGTGTGAGTTGTAGCCTGGTAGTGCTGGGGTGTTCTCTGGAGCCTTAAACCAGGTTTCTGTTACTGCACATATATCGATTTTCTCCATACTGAGGAGTGCCTTGAGTGCATGCATTCTGAGGTTTAGACATCTGGCATTGAGTAGCATTATCCTCAGTTTTTTGTTACTTGTGCTATTTATGGTGGTGGAATTATCTTTTGAGCCTTGCCTAAAAAAGACACTATGGGGGTGGCAAGAGCATTGGCCAGTATTAGAAAGCCTAAGGGTGAAGCTGTCTCTAGCAAAGCAGCGTAGCTTGTCGAGCATGTCATCCTAGGCTGACAGACACTGGATCCCCTTTGAATGACACCAGAAGCATAGGCAATTGTTGACATTGATCATTTTTTCTCTATAACGTGGCATCATTCTTGGTGAGGGCAGGATGCTACTCAGGGTCAGGGTCATACCGGCCTGGGCTACATGATCAGAGTGCTTCTCCATGTCTCTTTTCATGTAGTCCAGGGAGGTATGGCTCAGGTCATTCATACCAACAAGGACAATGACAGAGTCATATTTGTACTTTTTCTGGAGTGACCTGAGTGCTTGTGTTATGTGGCGGATCCTGGCACCCAACAGGCAACTAACAGTACCCTTCTCCTTGTTCAGCCTAGTGAGGGGAAGTCAGTGTGCCTGACTATAGAGTCACCTATTACTAGTGTGTTGGGTATGTTATTTTACCTTAAGGGCTGTGATTGCGTGGCACACTGGTTTTGTGAAGTATGTGTTTCATGGTTTGTGTTGGGGGTGGAGGTTGCTTGGATGTCTGCTTTGGAGGTCTCTGTTGCTTTTGCAGATTTTTATTTAGAGCCTCTGAGTATGTTTTTGTGTATTTATGCGTGTTTTTTGTCGGTGCTGGTTTCATAGGTCTATGTGAGACTGGTGGTGTGATGCAAGTAATTCCCTTCTCCTCTTGACTGCCTGGTCCAGTCTTGGGTTGAGAGAGCTTAGCCTCCAGTTTGGCTGTATAATTGCATCTCTCGCATGTATTAGTGCTTGGTGGAAGGAGGAGAGGGTTGTCTGTGTACATGAGGCAATTGTAACATTGCCCCAAAATGCCCAGATTCACCAGTTGGGCCAGAGAGTACACCTGAAACTGCCCTTTCAACATGCCTGGATAGGTACAGTGAACTGTTTTACTGATTGGCTGGTAAGGTCGAATAGAGAGCCTTGTCCTTCTCTACAGTATAGCGGGGTAGAGGGCTAAGGTTTATTAGTGCTTGCTATGAGTTTTGAGCAAGTGCCGGGATGAGAAGTGTATGGTTTGAGTGCTTAAGTTGAACATTTGTCTAGTTCCAAGGGAAAAATTGAAGTGTAGACTTTGTGGAGCCGGGAATACTTATACCTTAGCTAACTGGTGCTGCCCAGCACGCAAAACAGAGCAAATGTGGGTTTTATAGTAGGGAAATGAAAGAGATAGAAATTAGCCCAAAATGGCCAATAAACTACTAATTTCTGGACTGAAACTACTCCTCCAGGGACAGATAGGCTGCTCAAAGCTCCCTCTCTCACAGTGAACAGAGAAACTTCCTTCTATCCAAGTAAGGTATGGACAAACACAGAAACTTGTAACACAGCCCTGAATTCAGCAATAACCTGAAAACTGGACAATACTAGCTTAGAAAGGTGGGAAAACAAGTATATATATATATATATATATATATATATATATATATATATATATATATATATATATATATTTTTTCCAGAAAATAAAGCAGATACAATCAAAAAAACACTTTAAATGCACAGAAATGGCTATTACACTTGAGTGTGTAGCCTACAACTGTTAAACAGGTAATTTAAACACAAAAACGACTTTGTTAAAGTGCAAGCAGTAAAATAGCACAATATGTAGCTGAAACAAGCTTTTTAAATCACAGAAACTATAGAAAATCAGCGTTTTAGGTGGAATTAGCTAAAGGCAGCAAGAAAATGCAGAAAAATTATACTTAGTCACTCCAAAGTCTCTCTTTTGTCTCTCTGCTGCTGTAGAACTCTGCAGGGCACCAGGCAGGAGCTTGCTGAGCTGTATACTAGTGCAAAAACCTTGCAAATGCAGGTTTTATAGCAGGGAAATGAAAGAGATAGAAATTAGCCCAAAATGGCCAATAAACTACTAATTTCTGGGCTGAAACCACTCCTCCAGGGACAGATAGGCTGCTCAAACCTCCCTCTCTCACAGTGAACAGAGAAACTTCCTTCTATCCAAGTAAGGTATGGGCAAACACAGAAACTTGTAACACAGCCCTGAATTCAGCACTAACCTGAAAACTGGACTATACTAACTTAGAAAGGTGGGAAAACAAGTATTCTTTTGTTTTTTTTGTTTTTTTTTTATTTCAGAAAATAAAGCAGATACAATAAAAAAAACACTTTAAATGCACAGAAATGGCTATCACACTTGAGTGTTTAGCCTTCAACAGTTAAACAGATAATTTAAACACAAAAATGACTTTGTTAAAGTGCAGGCAGTAAAATAAGTACAATATGTAGCTGAAACAAGCATTTTTAAATCACAGAAACTCTAGAAAGCAGCAAGAAAATGCAGAATAATGATGCTTAATCACTCCAAAGTCTCTCTTTTGTCTACCTGCTGCTGTAGAACTCTGCAGGGCACCAGGCAGGAGCATACTGAGCTGTATACTCAACCCAAATGACATACAATGGAACTGTGCTCTTTCCAAACATAAAATAACACAGAAAATGCTCATAAAAATATTCCTTAATTAGGAATATATAATGCATACAAACAAACACACTAAATCTCATACTGAAAAATGATATGCATGTGATGGCACAAGGGCATTACTCTAACAGCTACTTGGCTATAAGCCTACGTGCTTTTAGGGGCACCTTATCATTCAGGCCAGGGGTCTTGTTGGCCCTAAGTCTGATTATACACTTAAGCTCACATCTCCCAGTGAAGTTTCTAAGATCCCCTCCATGACTACTGGGACTAATAGTCTGGATCACCATAAATTTAAAACTATGTTGGGGCCACACTCTTGGACGTGTTTGGAAAGTGCATTAGTATCTGAGACTATGTGAATCTGATAGACATGTTCTCTTATCCTGTCCCTTAACTTTCTGTCAGTCTTCCCAACATAATATGCAGGGCACATTATACAGCTTGCTAAATAGACCACATGTTCTGTCAGACAGTCTGCACTTACATTAAATCTAAACTCATGCTTCGTGACTGGATGTACAAACGTCGAGCTGTCATCGATGTAATCACAAAAATTACATCTACCACAGCGACTAGTACACTGAATCAATGGCACCAACACCACTACTAGCTCTCGAATAGCATAAAAGTCTCTTTAAATTGTTCTTGTTTTTATACATAAAAGTAGGATGGTCACCTACCAACTCCTTAATAATTGGATCCAATGTCAATGCACCCCGGTTCTTAACAATGATATCTTTGATCTCATTGGTGTCCTGTGTATAGAACATGGGAACCCTGACTTCTGGATGTGAGGGTTTCACAGCTGGGTTCATACCTAGACCACTTGATGAAAAATAAGGGCAGGCACTACTACTACCCCTCAAGGCCTGAACTCCTTCGAAACCCTCACATACTTCATCCTCCTTATAGGATCTGGCCAGTAGTCTCTCTTGCAATACCTTCAACTCATTCTGAAATTCCCCATCAGTGGGGTGAGCCTGGAAGCTCTCATAACTTGACCTTTGATCACATTCTTAAACACATATCTAGGGTGCATGCACGTCCTATGCAGAAGTGAATTCCTATGGCATGATTTCCTATAAACGCCAGTGTTCAAGGTCCCATCCTCTAATTTCTCCACAAAGACATCCAACAATGCTATATGAGTGTCTGAAGTGACCATAGTAAACTTCAAAAAATTAGTGAGCCCATTAATCTCATCGAGGAACTCTACAAGTCGTTCCTCTCCTCCTGTCCATAATAAAAACAGGTCATCCACAAACTGTTTGTAAAAACAAACCTAATTCTGGAAACTATTTAACAGGAAAAGTTTCTCTCTCTCCCAAGTGGCCATGACCAAGCTGGCGTAGCTAATGGTACAAGACGTGCCCATAGCTACGCCATCTCTCTGAATGTATACATGTCCATTAAACATAACAATGTTGTTCTCAAGGACAGCTTCTAAAAGTGAGCATAAAAGATCTATGAACTTCTCACTGTGTTCAGTATACCTTACCAATGAGTGGTGTATACAGCCAATACCATCATCATTATTTGGAATCATGGTGAACAATGATTGCACATCTAAAGTCACAAGCACATACTCAAAATCTACAGATAATGGCCTTGTTTCTTCATATAATTCAATGAGAAACTGTTTTGTACCTCTTAGAACATGTGGAATCTTGTCCACAACCGGTCTCAAGAACTTCTCCAGGTACAGGGACATGGGTTCTGTAACCCAACCCCTCCCTGCCACTATGGGTCTCATTGGTGGATGGTGGGGGTCCTTATGTACCTTGGGAAGTCCCTGTATGACCGGTATGATAGACAGTCTACCTTCAGAAAATTATACAACTCAAGTGTAATCACATTACATTTCAAAAGATCATCTACCATATCATACAACTTAAAAACTAAAACCTCTACTTCCCCCATAGAGAGTACACCATAACATTTCTCATCATTTAACATAGACACCATACTATTATCATAATTGAGCGTATTCATTACCACTATCAGTCCGCCTTTATTGGCTGGTCTGATTCTAATGGCATCATCACATTTGAGTCGATTCAAAATAGTCCGATGTCTAACAGATAAATTCCCCCTTCTTCTCATGGACCTTCTATTGAATTCCATATGATGTAAGTCCTCTTCAACTAATTTAGTAAAGGTATCCAATAGGGGGTGAAGGTTTGGATTATACATACTAGCTTTACAAAATCTAAGTCCCTCTAATGGGGCATTATTGTTAAACTCTAACCTAAGTTGTACATTCCTACTAAATAATTTAATATCCATAACATTATCTGTAATGTCACTTTTAATCGAGGGTATAAAGGAGAGTCCTTTATTCAAAAGATCCAACTCATCTTTGTCCAAAACCTTTTGAGATAGATTCCATACTAACGTGGATTCAGCATGGGGCCTGTATGTTCCTCCCCTGACACTTTTCGTTTTTGCCTCCCTCTGCTCATGATCCTGGTCGTCCCTCCCCTCCATTGATCATTGATGGGGAATGGGCATGGTCCTTTACAACTAGTGGCTACAGACTTAAAAGCAGCACTAGTTTTGCTGCAAACTACAGGTCCAGGTTTCACATTCACTACAGGGGACTCAGGCCTAAGCTTAAGTGGATCATCAGACTTAGGGCCAACAAGACCCCTGGCCTGAATGATAAGGTGCCCCTGAAACCTGTATTAGAAGCACGTAGGCTTATAGCCAAGTAGCTATTAGAGTAATGCCCTTGTGCCGTCACATGCATATCATTTTTCAGTATGATATTTAGTGTGTTTGTTTGTATGCATTATATATTCCTAATTATGGAATATTTTTTATGAGCATTTTCTGTGTTATTTTATGTTTGGAAAGAGCACAGTTCCGTTGTATGTCATTTGGGTTTCATTTATGTCCAATACATTTTATTATGACTTGTTAGTTTTAAACTAAATAGTTAATGTATTTTAGGCTTTAAATTGTGATATACTTGAAAGTAGTAGGCTATATCATAGTTTTCTAGTGTTAGACTTTTTAATGAGAATACCACTTTAAAGGGATTGAATGCATTAGTCACATGTTGGATTAATTAGTGGTTTAATTGGTATACTATGAATGTATAAAAGTAGAATTGCTTTTGTCTTCTAAGTCTTAATGGTCTGAGGAAGCCCGAAGGGGTGAAAGAGTTTACCAGTGCACTAATAAATTGATTTTTTATTTCACTTTGGACTGTTCCTGTCTTCGATACCTGTGCATAAGGAATTCATATGCTTTTGAGTATTTGCAGCCTTTGTTTGCTCCTCTACCATTTTTATTTCATTTTAAGTTTGAAACTATGTTGTGGCCTATTTTTAAATGGTTCAGGAAACTGGTCTTTACTGAAACATTTTCAGCCATGACCCAAGCCAAAAGGTCATGGGTAAATACTATATATATATATATATATATATATATATATATATATATATATATATATATATATATATATATATATGTATAGAGAGAGAGAGAGATAATTTAGTGTAGCCAATCAACTAGAATGTTCTAAAAGGTTGGGGAAATGAGAGTACCCACTGAAAACTTGAAAACTCATGAGCACACTGAAACAACATGTAAATCTCCAAAAGTGCATAGAGGAAGCAGAAGTTTTGTTTTTCTCTGTTACTACGGACACTTAAAGCGAGACCAGATAAGAGGGAGTCTACTGTATAAGAATCACAGATACAAACATAATAATATGCAGTTAACTTTTCAGTTTTCAGCAACACAATTAATTGGTTACAATTTAATTGTGGCAAGCATAAGACAGGCCATATAAAGAAATGTCCAAGTTATGGTAACTAAAATGTAATAAAAACAGTCTCAATATAGCTACCGCTTGAGGGTTCCTTTGAAGGCCTTGGTTTCTGGTTAACCTTTTTACCACCCCACCCCACCCTTGCACTTTTGAAAAGTCGAATAAGCATTGGTCAGAAATAGTAATTATGCCCTCTAATAGCTTGAATTTAATATGCAGATTAGTCAGTAAATCCATAGGTTCCATAAGGACTGCAGGAGGACAAATTTTAAACCATATGCAAGGTGATGCATAAAATACTCACAGCAGCTTATCAGTCTCTGACATTACCAAAAAAAAAAAAAAAATGAAGTTTAGCTGTGTTTTTATAGGAGGCATGTTTACTGAATCCCTGTGTGAAGAGTCTGCAGCCATACACCCGTACCATGTATATATATATATATATATATATATATGTATATATATATATATATAGATATATATCATCATCATCATCTTCTTCTTTCGGCTGTTCCCATTAGGGGTCACCAAAGCAGATCTTCTGTTTCCATTTCTTCCTGTCCTCTGCATCATGCTCTTTCACACCAACCGCCTGCATGTCCTCTCTCACCACATCCATAAACCTTATCTTAGGCCTTCCTCTTTTCCTCTTACCTGGCAGCTCCATCCTTAGCATCCTTTTCCCAATATACCCAGCATCCCTCCTCAGCACATGTCCAACCCAATGCAATCTCGCCTTTCTTGCTTTGTCTCCAAACTGTCCAACCTAAGCTGACTCTCTAATATACTGATTCCTAATCCTGTCCATCCTAGTCACACCCAGTGCAAATCTTAACATCTTTAACTCTGCCACATCCAGCTCTGACTCCTGCCTTTTCGTCAATGCCACCGTCTCCAACCCATATAACATAGCTGGTCTCACTACCCTCTTGTAGACCTTCCCTTTCACTCTTACTGGTACCCGTCTGTCACAAATCACTCCTGACACTCTTCTCCACCCATTCCACCCTGCCTGTACTCTCTTCTTCACCTCTCTTCCACACTCACCATTACTCTGAACTGTTGATCCCAAGTACTTAAACTCATCCACCTTTACCAACTCTACTCCCTGCATCCTCACCATTCCTCTACCCTCCCTCACATTTACACACATATATTTTGTTTTAGCCCTGCTGACTGTCATTCCTCTCCTCTCTAAAGCATATCTCCACCTCTCCAGGGTCTCCTCAACCTGGTCCCTACTCTCACTACATATCACAATGTCATCTGCAAACATCATAGTCCACGGGGCCTCCTGTCTGATCTCATCTGTCAACCTGTCCATCACTACTGCAAATAAGAAAGGGCTCAGAGCTGATCCTTGATGTAATCCCACCTCCACCTTAAACTGTCACTCCCACCGCAGTCCTCACCAATGTCATACTTCCCTTGTACATATCCTGTACCACTCTTACATACTTCTCTTCCACTCCCGACTTCGTCATACAATACCACAACTCCTCTCTAGGTACCCTGTCATATGTTTTCTCTAAGTCCACAAAGACACAATGCAACTCCTTCTGACCTTCTCTGTATTTCTCCAACAACACTCTCAGAGCAAATATTGCATCTGTAGTGCTCTTTCCTGGCATGAAACCATACTGCTGATCACTAATCATCACCTCCCTTCTTAACCTAGCTTCCACTACTCTTTCCCATAACTTCAAGCTGTGACTGATCAATTTTATCCCTCTGTAGTTACTGCAGCTCTGAACATCACCCTTATTCTTAAAGATAGGTACCAAAACACACTTTCTCCACTCCTCAGGCATCCTCTGAATTTCCAAAATTTCATTAAACTATCTGGTTAAAAATTCCACTGCCATTTCACCTAAACACCTCCATGCTTCCACTGGTATGTCATCTGGTCCAACAGCCTTTCCATTCTTCATCCTCTTCATAGCTGACCTTACTTCCTCCTTGCTAATCTGTTTCACTTCCTGATTCACTATCCCCACATCATCCAGCCTTCTTTCTCTCTCATTCTCTTCATTCATCAGCCCTTCAAAGTACTCTTTCCATCTACTCAACACACTTATATATATATGGGTCTACTTTGGTAGATCGAACTTTTACAAGTTCAAACCACATATGGCCGAGACCATATGTTCGAACTTGTAAAAGTTTGAAATCCAAAGTAAATCCACAAAAAACGGAAATGTAAACGTCTATAGCAGGGGGGCTAAGACCCCCTGCACCCCCCACACCCCCCTTTCTTAAATATACCAACTCCGAGATTGCACTACATTGCAGAAATTGGAGATCTTCCCTTTCCGCTCTGTACGGAGATCTCCATTCAGTCAGATCAGACTTTTATAAGTTCGAACATATGGTCTCGGCCATATGTGATTCAAACTTATAAACTTTCGATCGAGTGAAGGGGTCCCATATATATATATATATATATATATATATATATATATATATATATATATATATATATGTATGTAGATGGATATGCAGTTCACTATTACATAGTTGAGGCTCAGAAGCTCAACTAGCACAATTCCCAAAACAAACTGCCAAAACAAGGAATTCTGAGGATACAGCATACCAACTGTAACCTCAAATCCTGAAATGCCCTACTTTTCAGGACCCAGGAACAAGCACTAATATGGGTCCAGAATTTAGGGATAGACCATCAATAATGCTGATCTTCAGCATTCAAAATGGCGAGGCTGTATGCTGTTGTCAAACAGCAATGGATGCTATTTTTGCACCCATATACACTAATACTTGTATGGGGTTTTTGGAAGAAACATATATTATGTATAAAAAACATAACTTGATAAAATTGTTTTGTGGGAATTTTTTTGGATGACTGTTGGCTATTATAGAAGGGGGGTGAGGATAGATTAATAGACTTGGTTGATTTCCTTAATGACAATCCATATAATATAAAGTCTGTGACTTTTAGATGGTTTTAGAAATATATATTTTTTGTATGTAAAGTTATTAGGGGAAGCTACAGAAAAAGTAATAACCAAAGTATATTGCAAACCATTCACCATGAATTTCCTTTTATCTGCCAGGAATTGTCATCCACATTATGTACTTAATAACATACCTAAATCCCAGTTCATTAGATTAAAAATAATTTGCAGTAATAGAGAAAACTATGAGGAGGAAGCAGAAGAGTTGAGTAAATCTTTGGAAGATAGGGACTATGGGAAAATACATACTAAATAAGCAAGTAAAACTGTAAAAAACATAACAGCAGAGAATAATCTTTTATAGTACCAAGTACAACAAATAAATAGAAATCTTGATTGTAGCTTTATTGGTACATAAGGTACTAATAGTGGGGCCATGAAATCTGTATTGAATACATTTTGGGATAGTTTATCAATGGACAGGTTTTAGCATTTTAGTTACTGAGAGATGTAGGATTAGTTATAGATGGGCAAAAATTTAGGGGAATAATTTCCTATTTAAGAATGGTTAGTTAAGCCTGCGGCACACTAGAAAAGTTGAAATGGGTGATACAAAAGTATGTGGAAGCTGCTCATGTTGTGAATATTTATTACTATGTAATAAGTTTTCTTCAGCCACCACAAGTAAAATATTTTGTATTAGAAAAGAAATTGACTGTAATTCTAAATTGATGGTCTGTATGGCTAGTTGCCAGTGTATGGTGCCTTTTGTGTAAGCTAGACCTCATATAGTTTTAAACAACACATAGCATTGCATCTGAGTGATATCAGGTGCAAGAGAATTTGTAGAGCATTTTATAGGCATAAGGTAATACATGAGGAGGCTGTTTTTGTCTTTATGGATATATATATGGTAGTTGGTAAGTTAAATATTTTTAAAAAACATACACTTCTAAGTAATAAGGAGAGGAGGTGGATTATATTATCCATCCTGGATTAAATAAAGAATTGATTTAAATCATAGTTTAATAATTGTTTTTGTGCTGTGGTTAATTCGTTGATATATTTTGTGGTTTGATTGGTGGTTAGCTGGCCATGTGTTAATGAAAATGGAATATAATTCTGCATTAAAAGAAAGTAATTCACAGCATTGAGAAAGCCTGGAAGGTGAAACCTGGGTCTGCTGTTTATTAAATCCTCATTCAGTTGATATTTGGCATATGGTTATGTCATTATTTCTAAAATAAATGTAGTTATTTTACTATGGGTGGAGATACACACACACACACACACACACACACATATATATATATATATATATATATATATATATACAGTGGATATAAAAAGTGTACACACCCCTGTTAAAATGCCAGGTTTTTGTGATATAAAAAATGAGACCACAATAAATCATTTCAAAACTTTTCCCACCTTTAATGTGACCTATAACCTGTACAATTCAATTGAAAAACAAACAAATCTGTTAGGGGAAAAATATAAAAAATGTACAATATGCTGGTTGCATAAGTGTGCACAACCTTAAACTAATACTTTGGTGTGTGTGCACACCCTAAAACTAATACTTTGTTGAAGCACTGTTTGGCAAAAATTAATACATCGACATCAGTAGCTCGATGTATTCTACATACCACCAGGTGACGTCAGTCACCCATGCTAGGCGCATTAACATACCGTTACACTCTACAGTCAGTGGTATGTTGATTGTACTATTTTGCAAGGGAGGGGCTACACCCACCTGCACCCCCACACCTCCTGCAAATTAAATATACCAACTCTGAGATTGTACTACAGTGAGGAAATGGGCTCATTCCCTGTTCCTCATTGAACCAAGATCTCCGTGCACAATGCCGAACTCAGATATTCAAACTACACTACCCATTCGCTGTAGTGTAGTCAATGTATTTTGGTTAGACATTCTGTCTATTTGAAAAGTGTCTTTTGACCACATGCCAGTTGAGCACAGACACTTTGGACATTTAATAGTAAACCTTTAAGGTGTTACACAATAAAAAATTTAGGTTTGTTGGGCTTTTCTTTTAGTTTAAACTTTAATGTCTGTTACATTACTGATTGACTGATTTACCAGAAAATCAAATGTTTTACAAGAGACACAGCAAAAATATCAGACTGAAACAGGGAGAATTGTTGCAGAACCAGGACAGGAAAAAAAAAAAATTTTTTTTAATATAAAACCCCGTTTAAAGCAGCTATAATTACCAGGGAATTCTGTGAAGGAAAATTACTAGCGGTTGCTGTTTGTTTATTATTCTGGTTTTGTGATTTGTGTTAAGCAACTTGGGGTACTTTAATGTGTGTCATCCATTTGGGGTTTGGAGATGTCTGTATGAAAGCAATTTCCCCTCTTGTCATTTGCTCAGATTAAACATACTCTATATCAGTTTGCAAGACAAGTGTGCATTTATGTGAAGTAAGATGGATTGCTTAACTAAACATCTGATATGCAATGACAAAGTTAAAATATAATTGCTGAGACTGTCTGTAGAAGAATATGACTAGCTATCTGGTGTTTACTGTTTATTCTTGGTTTGTGTAAAGCAACTTTTCATGCTTCATTGTGCAGCAACTGTTTGTGTAGCAAAGTTGAAATACATTACATGGTCATCCTCTTTTTGTCACAATCAGGCACAGAAGTTGTTATGGTTGCTTAGTGGGGGTTTTCTGGATGAAAGTAACTTACCCTGTTATCAACTGCTAAGAGTAAACAGTTACTTTCTGAGTTGGGACACAGGATCTGAACTGCTATACAACATAAGGCTTTATTAAGTTTAATGCTACTGGCTGCCAAAAATGCAATTACTAGAAAATGGAAATAAAAATCTAAGCCAACTGTAACTGATGTACTGAATACTGTAAAAGAGACAAAAGAACTGGGAATGTGATGTTTAGAAAAAGGAAGAAGTAAATTATATAGATATGCATGGACGTTTTGGGAACAATGCATGCAGAATAATGTTCAGGAGATGGGGTGAAGTTAAAGGGAAGGCAGGAGGAATTGAGTAATTTATGTAATGTTGGAATGTATAAAGAAAGAAAACATATACACAATGTATAACACATGAAAAATATTAATATAGTTTGTTTTCTTTCCTATTGACATATATCGTGCCCCTAATTAAATACAATGCCCCTTTTGGGATGTACCTTACCCAACACCTGCAGCAACTGGAGAGACCCCAAAAGTACCTCACCAAGAGGATCATGGGCTACAAACAGATGTCCTATGCAGCTAGACTAAAGAAACTCCAGCTCTACTCAGTTGCTTACCGCCTACTCAAAGGCGATCTATGCCTGATGTACAAAGCCATGTCTAACCCAGAATTAATGGACATGCTCCACCTCAAAAAATCCAAATCCCTTAGAGCTACACGCTCCAGGGACTTAAACCTCAGCACAAAAATAAATAGGACATGCTGGAGGGACAGATTCATTTCCCAGAGGCTCCCCTCACTCTGGAATAAAATACCAATTCATGTTAGACATAGCCCCTCGCTGACCCTCTTCAAGCGAAATCTGGACGCGTGGATGGGAAATCACAAATTCACCCCTGGGATCTCTTCTGTGTCCCTGATCGACAGAGGCATGGTAAACTAATCTTAAAGGGCTAACTTCTGTGACCTACTATATAGAGGCACAGTAGGCTAATCTAATAGGGAGGCGAAAGCCAAATACACTCGGGCTAGGTTTATAAATGCCCTAGGGAGATAGCCTAGTATCTACCTATGAACCTATATGTACTTATGTCTTAAGTGATAATTTAATAAAAGCATTTAAAAAAGTAAACAGTCATTATCTGGATTTGCAGGACTAGTGTGCATTTGTGTGAAGTAAAATTAACTATTTAGTTGGACATTTAGGTACAATTGCTAGAGATATGTGTGGAAGAAATGACTAGCTGTCTGGTGTTTACTCATTATTCTTGGTTTGCATGAAGCAACTTGCAGTACTTTAATGTGTGGTAACTGCATGGAGCAAAGGTGAAAGATATTATATGGACATCATCTTTTATCACAATCACACATCTGAATTCTACACAGAAGTGGCTATAACTACTTGTCTGGATGAAAGTAATTAACCCTTTTGTCATCTGCTCAGTTTTAACAGTCATTGCTAAAAAAAAAACTAAGGCATAAAATTCATCACAAAACATCCAGACCTTCAGAGTTTCTAGGTGCCTGGTGGCTCCCATACCCAGGGCCAGATAACTGGATTTTGATTCTGACTTAATAGTTGCCTCTGTCCGTAACCACATTTAATCTAATTCTGGCCCTGCTGAGAGGTTTGCAGAGAAGGTTTCTGTAGTATTGCTGTGTAGGAGGCTGGAAACAATGTCATTATTTCTTTAATTTTCCTCCCAAACCTTAGAGGTATGCAGTGGTCACTTATATCATGTATTTTGTTAGGGACAGTTTGGTCATCATTTCTTTAATGTTTCTCACAAACTTCAAAAGTATGCAGTGATGGTCACTATAGCTTGTATAGGATCAGTATACAGTCTAGGAGTAACAAGTTGGAAGCATTACTGTGATCATTACTTTTTAATTTTCCTCACAATGAAACATCAGTGGCTATCTTTTGGAGCTAATGAATTGAGAAGTTATGTACCTACCATAACGTTCCATGTTAGTTGTCTTCTCTCGCCTTCTTTCTTGCTTGATGGGTTCGGAGCCGATCCTCGGCTCCGACTCGGCACTTTGCTAAGCTCGAGAGTCACTTTTACCAGCTCGAGGCAGCCCCATATCCCATGATGCAAGGCGGTAAGTACCCAGATCTCGTTTGTTGTCTATAGGCAATAACACCTAGCATAAAAAACTTCCCAAAAGGAAGAAAGAAGGAGAGAAAAGCCTGAAGGATGGTTTTGGAGGACCAGTACTGTATGGTCTTAAGAAGCATTCTTCCATGTAGAGAGAAAAGGTCTGTCCAGGCCAGGGGGAAGGAGGGAGGGTCGGAAAGAAAGAAGGCGGGAGAAGACAACTAACATGGAACGTTATGGTAGGTACATAACTTCTCAATGTTAAGTTGTCAATCTCGCCTTCATTCTTGCTTGATGGGACCGCGTCCCTAGCACCTCTATCCTGGGTGGCTCAATGGAACAGACTCTTGAGAACTGTAGAGCCAAAACTGGCTCTGTCCCTGGAGGCCAAATCCAATTTGTAATGAGAAACAAAGGTATGAGGAGTGGCCCAAGTGGCTGCTGCACAAATAGTGTCTAATGGAAGTCTAACTTGAAAAGCTGTGGAAGTGGCTAAGCTTCTGGTTGAATGCGCTTTAGGTTTCGAGCACAGCTGTTTTTCCCTGAGCTGATAAATTTCAGAGATGACAGAAGAAAGCCATCTAGATAAGGTCACTTTTGAGACAGGAAGGCCTTTTTTGTTATCAGCATAAGAAACAAAGAGCTGACCGGATTTCCTGAATTGTTTTGTTCTGTCCAAATAATATCTGAGTTGGTGGTGAACATCAAGATAATGTAACTTTTGTTCCGATCTGTTTGAGTAGTTTGGGAAAAATACAGGAAGATCAATAGCCTGATTCAAATTACTCTTAGAGGCGACCTTAGGCAAAAAGGTCAGATTAGTTCTCAATGATACTCTGTCTTTGTGGAATACTAAATAGGGGGGGCGAACAGAGAGAGCATGGAGTTCAGACACCCTCCTAGCCGATGTAATAGCCACCAGGAATAAAGCTTTCCATGAAAGAAATTTCAGGGAACATGAAACAGCTGGCTCGAAGGGAGGAAGAATCAAGGATGTCAGCACTAAATTTAGGTCCCATTGAGGAGGAGGACTCCTGATTGGAGGTTTCAGGAGAAAAATTCCTTTTAAGAAGGCTCTGCAGAGCCTGTGGGACATAATGTTGTGATCTGCGAACCCGACATGAAAGTTCGAGATAGCAGCCAACTGAACTTTGACAGTGGAAGAAGAGGAGCCCGCGTGAAAGATTTCCGCTAAGAAATCCAAAACTGCTTGTACTGGAGCAGTAAAGGGATCAATATTTTTAGCTTTTGCCCAACAAGAAAAGCGTTTCCATTTGCTAGTATAAATCCTCCTAGTAGAGGATTTTAGGGAAGCTACTATGATGTCTCTAACAGGATTAGAGATCATAGGAAGCCTGGCTAAGGAAGGAAGTGGAGCAACCATGCTGTGAGGTTGAGAGAAGGGATAGACCAGTGCAGCTGACCCGATTGGTGAATCAGAAGGTCTGGCACTGGGTCCAGATGCCACGGCTGCACCAAAAGGTGACGATGGAGGAACGGAAACCAAATCTGTCGAGGCCAATAGGGAGCAATGAGAATCATTTTGGCTCTCAAAACGGTGGCTTTCTGGAGTACTTGTGGAATCAGCGGAAAAGGAGGAAAGGCATAAAGAAGTCCCTGGGGCCAATCCTGGGTTAGAGCGTCTCTGGGGGGATGGCCTGGCAGTGGGAAGAGAGAGAAGAAGTCTGGGCATTTGCTGTTTTGGGGAGTAGCAAAAAGATCGCAACATGGGCGGCCCCATTCTAGAAAAATCTCCTCCACTATAGATTGTTTGAGAGACCACTCGTGAGGCATGAGAATAGCTCTGCTCAATCTGTCCGCTAAAATGTTGGTTTTCCCAGGGATATGCGTTGCTACCAGAAACCGATGAGAGGAGATCGCCCATTGCCAAAGTCTGAGAGCTTCTCGACACAAGGGGTAGGACTTGGTTCCGCCCTGTTTGTTGATATACCATACTACAGACATGTTGTCTGTGTGAACTGCAATTGTTCCCGAGGGAAGAAAGTCGTTGAGGGCTTGCAACATTAAAAGCACTGCTCTCATCTCTAGGACATTTATGTGCAGGTGGTATTCGAACGGTTGCCACGTCCCATGAACCATCCTGCCCTGATAATGACCCCCCCACCCCATCAGGGAGGCGTCCGTAGTGACAGTGGCTACCGCGGGTGGCGGTACAAAGGGTCTGCCTTGGTGAATCTGGGGAGAAGTAATCCACCATGAAAGATGATTCCTGCAAATTTGTGTCACCAGTATTTGGTGACGCATCGGAAGTTGTTGGTAAGACCACTGAGTGAACAACATCCACTGAAGCAGGCGCATATAGAAGCGGGCCAGAGGAAGAAGGGTAATGGCCGCAGCCATGAGGCCCAACACCTTTAGAACCATTCTGGCTTGTACTTTCTTGCTGGCTAGGATGATCCTCATGTGACTTTGTATATCTAAGATTCTTTGGTCTGTGAGGGTTGCTGACATCCGAACAGTGTTTAAGTTTGCGCCTATGAAAGTAATAGACTGGCAGGGCAATAAGGAGGATTTTTCGTAGTTGATCGAAATTCCCAATTGAGTGCAAAGATTTATTGTGTAATCCCTGGCTTGAAGAAGTTGATGCCTGGTGGTGGCTGAAAGGAGCCAGTCGTCGAGATACGGAAACACCTGGAATCCTTGACGTCTCAGGTGAGCCGTGACCACTGCCATACATTTGGTGAACACTCTGGGGGCTGTAGTGAGACCAAAGGGCAGGGCTCTGAATTGGAAATGACTGGACCCCAGCCGAAAGCGGAGAAACCTTCTGGAGCGTCTGTGAATTTTTATGTGATAGTACACATCCTGAAGATCTATTGAGCACATCCAGTTGTCCTTCTCTAGGAAGGGTAGAATTGACTGAAGTGTGACCATTCGAAATCTTGTCTTTCTCACAGACTTGTTGAGTCTGCTGAGATCCAATATTGGTCTCCAGTCTCCCGTCTTTTTGGGGACCAAAAAGAATCTTGAGTAGATTCCGGGCTCTGAATGGTCTGTTGTAACTGGCTGAATGGCTCTTTTTTGTAGAAGTTTTAAAACCTCTAACTCTGCAATTTCCCTTAGACCTGGTGGTACATCTGGAAGGGAATTTGAGTGAGAGAAAGGACTTTCCTCGAAAGGAATTTTGTAACCCTCGGATATAATTGACTGTACCCATCTGTCTTGAGTGAGGGAACGCCAGGCTTCTGGGTACAGCGATAGTCTTCCCCGACTGCCTCCAAGGATGGACAGTCGGGCAACATCTCAGGGATGCTGAAAGGGCTTGTCAGAGAGAGGCTCTCTGCTTCCCTGGTTTTGTGGACCCCCCTCTGCCTCTAGAGCGGCGTCTGTTATTGTTACCCCCTCTGCCTCTAGGGGTAAACTGACCACGTGTATCCGGCGTGACTCCTTGGGGTTTGCGGAACCACATCTTGCCACCCTTCTGTCCTTTGGGGTAAGGTCTAGAAGGAGTGGAAAAATGGACCCCTACAGCAGAAAGAGTCTTGCCGTCCTGCTCACACCTGGTCAATGTATCCTTCACTTGAGGGCCAAACAAGGCTGACCCATCAAAGGGAGAGTTTGTGAAGGACGCCTTAAAGGGATCTGCAAAATTACAGAGTCGCATCCAGGCTTGGCGTCTAAGAGCCACACCTGTACCTGCGGCCCTACTCGCTCCATCTGCTGCATATGATATCAGTCGCATGGAGGAGTTAGCAATAGAATTAAGGGTTCCTAGCTGCGAAGCAATTTTTTGTTGAGCCCCTGCAGCTGTGGGATCCTGTACTACTTCACCTAGCTCCTTAAGGATGTCCCTTTGGAGTCTGGTGAAGTGACATAAGTAGTTCAGCGAACGCATAGCAAAGGTCGCTGAAGAGAACATCTGCTTACCATACCTATCCATGGTCCTAGAGTCCTTATTAGGAGGATGGACAGGTACGGAAGGATCTGCAAGTTCCTTCTTAGTGGCAGCCGCCACCACCATGGCATCAGCAGGGACACCTTTCGTAAGGAATTGCTTATCCAAAGGGGCAGTAATAAATTTTGACGGCCTCCTAGGAACTGGCTCTACAGAGTCAGGAGCAGCCCAAGCCTTTCGAGCAATAACCTCCATGAGGGGGTCGAAAGGCGGAGACACCCAGGAGGTGGAGGGCCGAGATCCAAACGCCTCTAGGTATACCGACTCATCCTCAGAGGGATTATTGGAGGGCCATCTCCCCTCTGTTTTAGGAGTTCTAGGATGTCTGAAAAGGAGACATCCTCAGAGGGGGATCTTGGGGATCCCTCCGACTCATCTAAGTCGGTATCTGAAGTGATAGACTCAGGGGAGTCTATGTGTTTCCTCTTACAAATCCTCTTGCGCGGAGGATCCCCTGACTGATCAGGAGAATCCTCGGAAGAGGGGGTTCTTCCCAGTGGGGAAACCTGAGGCGGAGGATCTCTGGGTCCGGGAGCAAGAGAGATGGCAGAGATATCGACAGGCACCGTAGAGGGAGGAGCTAAGGGAACAGACTGCTGGCTGAGTCCAGTGGCCAGCACACTCTTCATCACCTCGAAGGCCCCCCTCCCAGGGAGGTCCGAGAGAACCCGTTCCGAAGAAACCGGAACTCCAGGGCCCACCGAAAGGGAAGGCTCCGAGGCAGATGTCGGAGCCTAGCTCACCAAGGCCGAGGCTCCAAGGGGAAGAGTGGAGTCCGATGCCACTCACCCCCTCGGAGGAGACCAGGGAAGCCCAACCACCGAATCCCTCTAAAGAAGGTCTCGAAGAGGAGATAAGAGTAGATGCTGAGGGAGCAGAAGGGGGGGGTATCTGCCCCTCAGCCATAGCAGAAACTATTCCCGAAGACTCCAGCTCCAAACTCTGAGGTAGAGTCGAAGGAGGAACTACAAGAGGGTGTGGACTAATAGTCGTCTGTTGAGACGGACTATGTAGCATCTGGGCCAGTGCCTGTGATTTCAATAATCTACTGACCACCCTCTCTAAATCATGGTCAGAAAGCCTGGATGACCTAGATGATCGGCTCCGATGGCTCCATTCCGAGAGGAGAGGTGAGGCCGGAGCCGAGAGTATCGGTTCCAAGGAAGGGCACCTGGACCTCTTCCTCGAAGGAACCATCGGAGCCGACGAAACCAAAGATGCAGTCGGAGCCGAGGACTTTTCGGCACCGACAACAGGTCTCGATGCATCGGCTCCGGCTGGAGCCAATACAGACATAAAAGTAAGGGTGTCGGAGCCGGTCGGCGCCGACACCGAAGCCTGAGCCACATGGTGGTCGGAGCCAGTCGGAGCCGACACCGATGTGACTGAACCAGTATCGGCACCGATAGCCATCGGTGCCGAAGGTTTATGCAAACTAGGATCGGCTCCAGCCGGAGCCGATCTCGACTCAGAAAGAGTCGGAACCGAGGCCGCAGGCTTAGAAACAGAAGCCTGGGCCTTGGAAGACTTAGAAGTCTTGCTCGGAGCCGACTTAGCCGGAGAGCCCTCCGGTTTAAGAAGACCCCTTAAAATCAATTTATTTATCCTCTCCTGCAGTACTCTCTGGCTAAAGGAATGACAAATCGCACAGGAGTCATGCAGGTGGAGAGGTCCCAGGAAGTATAAGCAAGAAGTGTGACCGTCTGTCAGAGACATCTTCTGACAGCACGAGTCACACTTCTTAAAGCCTGAGACCCTTTCTTTGGACATAGTTGCAGAAAACACACACACAACACAGTCCCAAAGAACAAGTTATCCCAAACAAAATTGAGAACTAACCTCTCTCACACACACACACACACATCCTGACAAGGGGGGGGGATGGGAGGGGAGAAGGCCTGACTAAAAAAATTAAGGAGTGAGGGAAACTTTAGTCAGAAAAGGGCTTAATATAAACTAAAATCGTTAACTATAAAGTTTAAAGTGAAAAAGGGGCTAAGATAGTTTTATATAAAAACACTTACCAGGAGCTGGCAAAAGGAGGACCTCATCAGCGAAGCGGCAAACGAGATCTGGGCACTTACCGCCTTGCATCATGGGATATGGGGCTGCCTCGAGCTGGTAAAAGTGACTCTCGAGCTTAGCAAAGTGCCGAGTCGGAGCCGAGGATCGGCTCCGAACCCATCAAGCAAGAATGAAGGCGAGATTGACAACTTAACATCATGCTGTTTATATATGTCTGTTAGTAACAGGTTGAAATATATTATATTCTTTTGGGGGGGATTGTTTTCATCCTAGTCTGATATGAGGGGTACACAGAGTATGGCCATCTGTAAGGGGTGGGGGGTGAGGAGGCATGTTGTATATACCTATGATAGCAACAACCTCATATAAATATGACCATGGTTGTCCATGGTTAATAATTGCAAAACCATATTACATGCATGCTACTGAAAGACTTCATCTTAAAGATTATATGACTGGCAACACAACTGTCTATATTACCGAAATGAAACATCAGATAGCTGAACACCAAAACATCGACACATAAAGATCAAACTAGCAAAAGTACAAACAGCCACTTCAGCGACTTTTTTTCCCAGGGGAAAAATCACTTGGTTGTCATCAGGAATTTGCCCTTTTATCCACTGTAGAGTAATCTCGGAGTTGGCATATTTAGTTGGGGGGTGGGGGGCACAGCCCCCCACTTTCATAGGGTTTGACAGTTTGTTTGTGTTTTGGTCAGCCAAGTGATTTTTTTCCCCTGGGAAAAAAATATGCTGAAGTGGTCGTTCGGAGTTTTGCTAGTTCGATCTTTATGTGTGGATGTTTTGGTGTTTGGCTATCTGATGTTTTGATTTGGTAATATAGACCCGAAATTTGACCTCTTTCTTGTGCTGCTAATGCAGTATTATTGTTGCTCATATACTATTTTCACATACTGTCATAGCTTTATATTTTTTTAAATATCTCAACAACCAAGTAACATAAACATAACTGCTTATCCTCATATGAATGCTCACATATGGATGAGGAAAATGTGGTTGACAATATGTGGGTAGCTTGAGTGATTAATGAGATATTGTAAGTTGTATGTAAAATATTACAACATTAATGTTTACTCTGTTTACTATCACATATAAACTATAGTTTAAGACCTATAATCCTAATGAACACTACCATTTTAAAGATTTGCTTGTACTATACATTGTGCCATTTATATTTCTTTAGTAACTCTTATGGCGCCAGAGATATGAACATTTGTTTGAAATGTGAGGCCGTAAGCTAACTTTGTCAAAAAGCTTAGAATGCAGTCATTAGGAGTTGAAAGTACAAACTTACAGACCTCCATTGGAGTGAAAAAGTTAATACAGATCTTTCATCCATTGTTACCAGAGTGCAATCTTACCTAGTTAGGATGTGTTGAGTAAATAAATGCAGAAGAGGGGGGAATGAAGAGTAAAGCAAACTGTGAAAAAAGGAAGTTCACCTAAGGCCAGAACTGGTACTTTACTATTGTTTAATTATTTTTTAAGGTGGTTTAACTCAACAAAATGGAACTTCTTCAACCACTACGCAGGCTAGTTGTAGATCACAGGTATGTAGGTAATAACTGGTTAATTTTATTCTGTATACATTCCAAAGCCATGCCCAAAGGTGAATTGGGGACTCAAAGTTTCCTATAGGTAAGAACTTGTATATGTGTGATACAGAAGAAAATCCTGGCTACCTATTTCCATCCCACCCCCTTTATCTTAAAAAATCTGCAGACAGCTGTTTGCAGGATGGCTCCGGGAGTCAGATGCAGCTAATAAGACAGTGAGTTGATTAGTAGAATTATGAGAAGGTAGAGCACCCAACTGATTTGGGGGGTCTATATTATGTGATCAAAGAGTCTACTCTTCGAACACATAATAATCGACAAATACACAGAGAACGCTGTAAACCGCGAACAGCCACATCTGTGAATTTTTTTCCTCGGGGGGGGGGGGCGGAAATGTACATGGCTGTAAAAAAAAATAACTTTAAAACACTAATCGAGTGGGGGGCTGTGCCCCCCACACACCCCCAACTAAGTATACCAACTCCAAGATCACTCTACATTGAAGAAAATGGCAATTCCCGATAATGCCCAACTGAATTTTTTCCCCAAGGAAAAAATTTGCGGATGTAGCCATTCACGGTTTACAGCATTCACTGTGTATTTGTTGATTATGTGTTCGAAGACTAGACTCTTTGATCACATAATATAGACCCTATCTGGGTACGACAACCTTGTGTTTCTAAAAGTCAGACATTCCTCTTATGCTGTGCTGATGATGCCATAAGAAGGCAGAAACATGCATGTCCACGGCTAGAGGGATTTGGCTTTATTAGCCTGAAATTGCCCATAAATAGACTTAAAGGTAAAAGTAAAAGAAAAAGTCATGGACATTCAGAATTGCCATTTAGCTGAAACACCTGATATCCTTAAGGAGTAATTTGCATATATCCCATGTTACCTCTGATACAAGAGGTTTAAGGTATCACACAGTGGAAAGTCTAGCTTTGCAGGACTTTGATGAGCAGAAAACCAGTCTTAAGAGAAATAAGGCATGTGGTTCCTCAAAGAAGTTATTATGATTTGTAAAACTGTGAAGCTGAGGTTAATTGATTTAATGAATGATTTACTGTGGCAGCACAGTGGTGCAACAGTCAGCATTGTCGCCTCACAGTAAGAGGCTCTCTGGGTTAATGCTCAGCTGGGGTGCCTTCTGTTTGGAGTCTGCCTGTCCTCCCTGCCTTCACATGGGTTTCCTCTGGGAGCTCTGGTTTCCTCCCACAGTCAGACTTTCCCAGTAAATAAATGTTAAATAAAATAAATAAAAATGTAGTCTCTCATTAACAATACCTGCAGAATAGGGAAAGTAAACAAGTCTGTGACAGTGATAAGGGCAGAATTATACTTAAACCTATAACAAGGTGATTTTGCTGGAAACACCATTGTTTTTGTTTTTTTTTTTTTCCTTTTCATACTGTCCTTAGGTATCAGGTATAGAGGAAAACAGGTTATCTAAATAGTGAGAAAGGACACAGGACACTTTACTAATCTGACTGATTTAAATATTTACTGTGGGGGAGAAAATCACCAAAATTACCTTACTGTATATATTTTTCATATGGTATTGCTCATTCTGTCTAAAGTCACCAGTTTAGTTCAAGACATGGAAAACTAATTATAAAAAAGCACATTGATATACCAGACAGCACAGAGTAAGGCAAAAAGTTGATAGATTTGCAAAACTCCAACACTAAAAAAGTCAACAAGCTATGTAAATATAGTAATAAATTTTTTCACGTGCACAGATGATTGGGAGATTCTTAGAGAGTAGATAACATTATAGATGTTTGATGGTGCATTAGGAAGGGCTATGTAATTACCTATCTTCAGAAGCCACCAATGACTTAGCCATGAGCTGGTGCATATTAAATTGTGAGAGGAGTTTCATTCCACCTTCTTGCCCTAGGTATGGGTAAGCTCTTGTTGGCCACTCACTCCTGTCCATACCTGGATAGCTCCTATGGTTTGTGGGTTTCCAAAATATAATTGGGTTTTCTGGGGTGCAATAACAGCTCCATTCTTCTACTTTTCAGAGCGAACTATCAAGTCTTTAATAATCAGTCTCCTATATTTTTTTCCAAACAGTTAAGTGGGGGAGTGGGATAAGTAAAGGGATGCACACAGCTAATCGTTAATAAAACCTATAATGAGACTTTCCACAAAAGATAGAAAAGTAAATGATAGACCCACTTTAAGGCTGGAATGGTACAGAAAATACAAGCACTCTACACTGACAAGAAAACAGAGAATGAAGGTGGTGGAAGACAGCACATGATCTGCTCTGCAGATGGTGATTAGTTAAATGTACAAACCACAGTGAATAGTTTATCTGATGTTAGCTATGATACATATTATAGTGACATGCAAAGCCAACTGTAGCAAAAAAAAAAAAACAATAATAATGCCAGTTCACATATACCATGCACAGGTCTCCACAAACCATGTGACCATTAATTAATTATTTTATTTATTTATTAACCTAATACCTGCTAATTAAAATATTCAACTGCCATCATAAAAATCATGAGCAGGACAGTGGGATGTTGAAACAAATATTTAATATGTAAGTCTATTATAGTATTTAGTGTTTCCAACATAATTGGAATACACATTCATAGAACTACTTACTTTCCTACAACCATTCCTCATTCTCATATATATTCATACACTAATATAATATGCCATAGATCCAATACTCCATTTTAATTGTAACTATCTTGATTATAATATTCAATTTAAACTTGCATGGTAGAACATTATTAAGACAATTATTATTGTGTGTACTTGGTTACCTTTTCATACCTATTTTAATTAGAATGACCCTCCTGTCAATGCTATATTTAGTAATGAACAACTCCCTCCTGCAGAGTCTTACACCCATGCTATCTCTGTCAAATCATCCTTCAAAAAAAGTTAATAGTCCTTCATAGGATCATAGGATCATAGAAACGTACTAGGCTATTGGCCCTAAAGCCCCTACAAGCCTAGTCAAGAATTTAGCCCATGTTCCAACAAGTCAGCACCCAATGTCCCTGTCCAGCAGAGACACAGGTGAAATCCCAGCGGTGCGTTTTCTGTTCGGGTCTATATCAGAACATTGAAGTATTAAAACTTTGAATGTTCTGATATCGAACACTATTCAGTGAACACTAAGAATAGCGAAGCTGCAGAACAGCAAATTCTTTCCTCAGGAAAGAATTTGGTTGGCCGTTTCTGTGGCATCGCTATTCTTAGCGCTGTGGTGGAAAGTTACGGGTTGGGTTCAGGTAAGTGTGCGATTGTTTGTACATTAGGGGTGGGTTAAGTGAGTTAGGGTTAGAGCGTGGGTTAGGTGAGTGTGCGATAGTGACGGACCTTAGGGTTAGGGTTTGGGTTAAGGTAAGTGGGTAGATAGTAGTGTATGTTTAGTTTAGTGTAGGGTTAAATGTAGGAATTTAAGTGTATGTGTGTGGTTGCTGTTTGTTTGATGTGCTTGTGTTGTGTGTATGTGTTTCGGAGCAGCAAATTTTTTCCATGGGAAAAAATTTGCTGTTCTGAATGTTTGATATTTTCATGTTTAGATGTTTTGGGGCCGATGAAATAGCGTTAGCTATTTTCATCTTTCAATAACGTGATATAAACACTTCTGTTCCCCATCCAGCTGTACAGGTTGCGCTTAAAGGTGTTTTACTTTCAAATGTTATGCAATCCCTTTCTCAAAGAGGTCTAATTTTATTACAGTAAAAATTCTGAATAAAACATACCACAGTATTTTTTTCTGAATTCAAAAAAGGTATCTCGGTGTCTACATTAGTTCTCCTACTCTTTGTTCTTCTTGGAAGTGATATTCAACAACCCTAAAATTCACCTAACTATAAAAACATTTATATAGGATACTTAAATGTTTCTACTGTGAATGATAAATGGTAACCCCTGGAAAGTCGAGTTGTTTCTCACAACTCTGAATTTATAGCATTAACAGAATCCTTGCTTAAGGATGATTTCTGGATCTTCCCACATTTATCTAACAATTACATTTTGTTTTCTGCCACTAACAGGCTAGATTTTGGAAGAGAGGGAGGAATTCTAACTCCCAATAAAAATAATTTTAATAGTTCAAAACAGTCATTCAACAGACTCTTCTCCAAAATTGATCCTCATTTTACTTAATTACTTAATATGGTCAGTGTAAACATCCACCTTAGTTGTCATTCTTCCCTTGGGATAATATACCTAAAACATTTAGACCTCTGTAATTACCATAAGGTAATATTTTGTGAAGATCTCAAATTAGCAAAAAGTGATAAACCATGGTTAAGTGAGGTGATGAAAAAAAACAAACCAAGAGAATAAAGTAATTGTACTTCATAACGCTGAGGTACAAAAAGATTTTAATCTCTCACAAAGCTTTCAGATATAATCCTTTATCAGTGTGAAAAGATAACAATTAAAAAGTTCACAGTACTTATATTAAAATTTCAAAAACCACATGACAGAACCTAACCAATCACAAATACAAATGAATCATAAAATCAACACATTTCAGTTTCATTTTAATATTAAAAAGAAAAAACATTTTACTTTTTCTTTCCCCAAGGGGTAATGAATATAAAATAAATATCAAACTACCCCTTAAAGCATGCTCATACACATAAAAATTGTTGTTTATGTTTCAATATAGGTTTAATTGTAACCTGTTAAGACCAGGAGAAGAGTCAGCTTGCATATGAATAATCCAATCATATTCCATAACTTCCAGCATATTGTTCACATCACCATTCCTGAAACTTTTCTGTAATACATCTATGGCCCTAAAAGTAAAAACATGTTTGGCATCATTATCAGCTAGATGTTTCACCAAAGCATTAGTCATTACACATCTGCATATCTCTGATTTATGTTCAACAATTCTCTTTAAGTTTTCTAGTCAATTTCCCTATGTAGAAAGCAGTGTAGCTCTTATATGTAGCTAAATAGACAATAAAAGATGTATTACATGTAGCACAGAACTTGAAGCTAATTTTTTTTGAAGTAACAGGGTGTGTAAATTCATTGGAAGTACATATATCATTACAACAAGAGCAATTAGAGCACAGGAAAGTCTCCTTCTTATTAAAATTGACACAACGTTTTTTATTTATAGCAAAATCCTTAAAACATAAATGTCTTTTAAGATTCATAGAATTTTTGTAGGCAAACAGTGGTCTACCCCTAACCATGAATTTAATTCAGGGAGTGCCTTTAAAATACTCCAGTTATTCCTAATCACTTGTTCAACTGCCTGACTGCATCTGCTATAGGTAGTTAAATAGCGCAGTGGTCCATGACCCCTAGTAGTGTCTACCCACTCATGTGGGTATTCATAGTTGAAAAATATGGTTTAGCTTTACTTTGTCTTAGATCTAATACTTCATTCCTAACAGCATTCACATAATCTAAATCATAATCCCTTTCCAAAAATTCATCTGTCATCTCAAGCATCTGCCTATTACATTGTAAATCATCAGTGTTAAGCCTACTTGCACACATATATTTACTCTTCACAATACCCTTAAATGTATGGCTTACATGCATGCTCTTCCTATGTAAATACCTGTTGGCATGTACAGCCTTCTTATAAATACTCAAGCTAATTATAGAACCATCAAATTGCAATTTTGTATCTAGAAAATTAATTTCATTAATTGAACAATTCATCTTAAACTTCAGAAAATGGGTTGTCTGATTTAAAAAAATATATAAATTCATCTAACTCATTCTGATCTCCTTGCCATATTAAAAAAGTCATCAACAAAAAAATGTTTGTAAAAAGATATTTTTGAATTATATTTATCTGGTCCATTATAAACATTTGACTCCTCCCATTTACTCAGTGTCAAGTTGGCCTAAGTATTTGCAATGGGTGTACCCATTGCGATGCCAGACACTTGGTAGTATACCTGTTGATTAAAGATAAAAATATTGTTTTCAAGCACAAGCTCAGGCAACTCACAAAGTGTTTCAATCTCACGTGTATTATATCCACTGTCTTCACATAATATCTCCCTGATTCTATCAACAGGTATACCACCAAGTATTCCCCCAGATTCAGCACTTGTGCCTCTTCTTTTTTTCTTATTATATCAATACTTTGCCATGGATCTCTCTCAAATTAACAAAATCATGTACGTTCATGATATTACAATTACCAATGCACAAAAATCTTATGAAGCCATGTCCACCTGTCTATTAAATGATTTTGCTTCCATACAGAACTGGTTTACAGATAATAAAATGACTTTAAATTCACACAAATATATGGTGATATTATTCAGAACTACCAAACATTTTTTAAACTGTATATCCACAATGAAACCAGTGATGTGAATAATAAAACAAGAAAAACTTCACTTAACTTTTTTATGTTGGGGGGGTGAATTGTTAGTTAAGGATTAGAATTAGATATGAATTGGTTTGGCTTAAAATGTGATGGCTTGCAAAGTGGAAATATACTTACATTTCTAGATTTAGTGCTAGAAGGTCACTTGGATGGACATATTGGTACTCAAATACACAGAGAATTTAATGATGAAGGACACTTTTTGGATGTAGGAGTTGTCATCCTCCCCATTTACTAAATGCACTGCCATATGGAGAAATTTTAAGAGTAACTAGGTTATGTAATGATGTTAATGTTATGGAGCGGGAAATTGCGCAAACTTGTGTTATGTTTAAACAAAAAAGTTATAGTGAAGAACTTATTATAGATGCCTTTGAGAGAGTGTTTGGAATAAAGGAAAAAGCTAAAGGGGGGTGAAAATAAGAAGGTGAAGGTGGTTAATAGTAGTAATTTTAGAAATGATAGGAAAGTTTATTTTGTAACCATGTTTAATATTTTAACTAAAGATGTAGCTGATATTATTAAATATTTTTGGCCATTTCTTTTAAAAGGGAGGAATCAGGTTAAAAATTTGTGTAAAACACCTCTGATATCATTCAAAAAGGGACGTAGTATAAAAGACATTGTGGTCCGTAGTGGATTCTGTATTCCTAAAGTGTGTGAATGATATTTTATTGTTTGGTACTTAGGCCTGTGGAAATTGTTCTGCATGTCCCTTTGTAGTTAATTTCTTTAATGATATTAATGGTGCCAGGTCAATTCAATAGCACTTTATACATGTAACAGTAATGGGGTAGTTTATGTGCTTAGGTATCCCTGTGGTCTTTTATATATAGGAGAAATTAAGAGATTTTTTCAGAATAAGACTACAGGAACACATAAGAGACATTAGGAATAATAAGTGTGAAAATCCTTTAGCAGTGCACTTTAATTTTGTTCATGGAGGGGCGATCTATTCTGATTTAAAGGGATGTATTTTAGAACATGTTATAGCTGAAAATGCCCTTGCTCTTAAAAATAAATTACTATTTAAAGAGATTATTTTTATTTTGAAGTATAACACTCTGGCACCTACTGGACTGAATAGGGAATGTAACTAGAAAACTTTTTTGTGATTATTTAATTTTTTATTGGTTAATTAATTTATTGGCTTAATTGTTTGTAGTACTTAAGATTGTGCAAACAATTGTGTTTTATCAACTCCAAGAAGGCTATTTGGCCGAGGTGCTAGAGTATTTTGGATTGTAATAAATTTGCTGTGTGGATTTTAATCTTTCATGAAGTTTTTTTCTTGTTTTATTATTTATATCACTGGTTTCATTGTAGATATATATTTTCTTATTATTTCGTGGTCTTGTATTTTTTAAACTGTCACTTCTTAAGATTTTTTATCATAAAAGGTCACTTCCATCATTCATACTCAACAGTAGTAACAAGGTCTGATATCGGATCTGACACTTTCATTTCAAAATTATATGAAGCTACCATCTAAGATCTCAAGTCAGCTAAGGACAGCTTAAAGAATTTCAAATCTCCTTACTGCTGAGACACATCAAGCAGTAGCTTATAATGTACTAATAGCTAGCCTGGAATGTGCTTTGCCTATAACTGCACCCAGTCAACATATAACACCTCACATTCGCAAGCTGCAGAAACAAAATATTCAGGTTTATGTACCTAGGTCCAGTAGATGGTACTACAGTTACACTATTCAAAAGCAAAAAGGTTACCTGTTATCACAAGGACTACGTTCCTCTGTAATACTTTGTCTTTCAAACTTCTTAGAAAAACACTCTGCTCACCCCTAGCAAATAAGTTTAATACATGAGTCTTCTTATTCTTTCAGAAGTAAAAACAGTTTCAGTTTTCTCTTGCTACCTTCAAAAAATTCATTAGTAAATTAGCCAATACATATTAGATTACTTTGCCGAATTACATCACTTCATTCAACAAGCTTACTGTATTTAAGAAGACTCTTACATCACATCTTAAGGAAGAAATGGAATGAGACTGCTTCAGGGATGAGGGATAACATACTCTGTATATATACATCATACCATTACTATTTACCTGTGTTAGTATGATTCTTCCTGTGTGAGTCTTACACTGATTGTATATACAATTATGATTGTAAAATAGTATATACATTATTCTGTCTTTTGACTTGCCCCATACTCCACAGTAGTACTGCCTGCTAACCCTATCCCTAACCCTGTTCCTAACCATAAAATGCAGCTTATGTATGGCACAGTAATTGACTGGAGGGGAAACAATGCATGGACTAATAGAAGATATGGCTACAGTATAGACAAATGAATAGGAGTAATTAAAGCCAGAGCTAAAGATGAATATACAAATAGATATAAATATGAATAGAGGAAAGGAAGAGGAAGCAACTTGTTCATGAAAATAGAAGGGAAAATAATATATTGGATCTACTGGCTATTGATATTGTATACTGTAATATCTGATTTAGTGTTGAGGCATCATTGGGTAAATATGATAATAGTTCTATAACATCTATTCTGATGCATTAGTTACCACAACTCACTAACAAGAAATTTAATTTTGGATTACTAAACTTTGAAACAATTAATGAAGAAATGACTAAACAAATTGAGAGTTTAAGTGCAAAGAAGAACAGTTTTTTTGGATACATAGTGCTATATGACATACTGAAAGATGCGGGTGAAGCAGTTGATACTGTTAACAGTCATACAGCAAATAAGATATTACCCAAATGTTTGAATTGGAAGATATGAAACTGTACAAAAGGGAAAAAAACATTGCCTTAAGTTAAACGACAACAATGGCATTGTTACTAAATGCCCAACTTCTCTGTCCTTTTTCTCCCTATTTACAGTCCCTACTATGAATAAACAAAAATACAGCATTTAAAGTATTTTAAATTGAATGTTTCTCTCCACTAGTACACTACCTTACTGTACTGTGGAGGTTTCACTTTTAAAAAACTTTTATCCCACCCTGGAAAAGCTTGCTGCAGTCTCCAATTCATTTAATTCATCAAGGCCAATGAATATGGGCAGTTTTCTGGCCAATTCCTTCCCCAAACTGACATCACCACGACCGTCTTAAAACCTACCCATGCTTTGATGTCACAGCTCCCTGGTCCTTCCTCTACTCATACAGAATACAAAGGCTAGAACAAGGAAACAATACATGAGTCAAGTCTCCTACTGAGAGCTGTCAATCACAGCAGGGAACAACTCAAATTACCCTTAGCACTTTAACAACTATGGAAGTTAAGTGTGAAGGGGGGTGGCAGATGAGTCAAAATAGTACAATTCAGGCTTCACAAAAGACTGCAATTTAGCCATTCTAAAAAGAAGCAGCAGTAAAAAAGCACTTTGTAAGTGTGTTCTGTGGCATTTGTACTGTTTGTGTTTTAAGTAGTCATTGAACACCATGAAATGTTACATAAAACTAACTGATTGAAAGACAGCAGTGAATGCATGTAAAATCAATGCAGTGACAGGAGCTTTAGGAAGAAAGAGGCCTGCATGATGTCATTTTTTACAAGCAAGCACTGTATTGTGGGATACCTAGAGGTAGATCAAACAATCAGGATCACTTCAAGATGCTAAACTCCATATGGTCAGACTCAGAATTTATGTATAAAATATTTAAAAACCTGTAAATAGTCCCAGATTTGGTGTTAAAATGTAGTAAACACCAAACCATGATGAAATAAACATGTCTTTTGAGTCTGTGAGTGCAGTTTGGCTCTATATTATAACAGCAAACGCTTAAAATAATGAACGATGTATAATCAACCCTTAAAAATTGAAACAGCAAAATGCCGAACACACAGAACAGCGATTTTCCCCCCAGGGAAAAAAATCACTGCTCCGTAAAAAAAAAAAAAACACACACAAAATAAAGTGGGGGCTATGCCCCTCACCCCTACTTAAATATACCAAGTCCGAGATCGTACCATAGTGGAGGAAATGCCAAAGTCCCAAAAAAGGCGCAGTGATTTTTTTCCCCTAGGAAAAAAAATCACTGTTCTGTGTTTTCGGGATTTCGCAGTTTCAATTTAAAACAGTCGATAAGACAACGTTTGCTATTTTAAGCGTTCGCTGATATAATAGGGAACCTGCAGTTCTCCTTTAAATATAACACATCCAACAACCCATAAAAAATTTAAATTAAATAAAGTAACAAAGTAATTGCAATACTTAATAAAATTTGAAAAGTTACAGTTTGAAAACAAATTATACACAATAAATAATATTAAGGCACAGTTATAGCTACATAAATTATTTTAGAAAGATCAGAAACCTAATTACTGTATTGCAAAATAGTAATGACATAACTGATTTTAAATACAATCATTCAGAAATTTAACAGTTATTTCAGTGGTAAAGCACAGAGTATGGAATATATTTATAGTCTTATGAAAAGTTTGACATCAAATGAAAGCTGCCTGGTAATAACAAAATTGAATATTAGGAACTCACTAAAAAGGTTAAAACTAATACATCAATGGGACCTAAATGTATTCCAGCTGTTCATAGGTTCATAGGTAGGTACTAGGCTATTGGCCCTAGGGCCTATATAAGCCTCACTAAACGGTACCCTGGCTTTTGCCATCCAAGAAAATTATTTTTCTGTGCTCCTGTCAAGCAGAGCCACAGAAGTGATCCCCGGGGTGAATTTCCTATCTCCCATCCAATCATCAAGATTTTTCTTGAAGAGTGTTAATGAGGAGCTTTGTTTGATATAGATAGATAGATAGATAGATAGATAGATAGATAGATAGATAGATAGTTTGTTCCAGAGTATGAGAAGTCTCTGAGATAAGAATCTATCCCTCCAGCATGTTCTGTTTATTGTGGTGACAAGGTTTAGGTCCCTAGAGCATGTAGCTCGGAGGGATTGGGATTTCTTTATGTGGAGCATGTCCAACAGCTCTAGGTTTGACATAGCTTTGTATGTTAGACAGAGATCGCCTCTGAGTAGGCGATATGCAACAGAGTAAAGCTGGAGTTTTTTGAGACGGTCTGCGTACGGCATCTGTTTGATGCCGGTAATCCTCTTGTGAGGTATTTCTGTGGCCTTTCCAGTTGTTGTAGATGTCTTGTGAGGTACATACCAAAAGAGGCGTTGTACTCTATAATGGGTTTAATGAATGATGAGTAGAGGGGAACAATGACCTCTTTTTTCCTGGATGAGAAACCTTTCGTGATGAGGTGTGCCACGTAGAAGGATTTCCTGACTACTGTGGTGATGTGATTATCAAAGGAGAGACTACTGTCCACCTGTGTCCCAGGGTCTCATCACACTTTCGGTGTTAAGTAGACTACCGCCTATGTGGTAGCTCATGGGTACAGAGTTTTTACCAAAAGGGATGATACCAGGCATCTGCCTCAGTGAGGCCCTTTTGTAGAATGTCCACATCATTAGGAGATTTGATTATGGCTCCCAGTTCGCAGTCATCTGTGAACTTTGTTAGCCAAAGACCTTCTGTGTTAGCCTGTACTTCAGAGAAGTAGATACCAAACAGGAGAGGACCTAGGACTGAATACTTTGGTACTCCACTTTTCACTGGTCTGAAGTTGGATTTAGAGTCTACTACTTTCACAATGTGGGTTCGGTCAGTGAGCCAGTTGGCAACCCATCTTGTGACATAGGGATTTATACCTAGTTTAGTGAGTTTGTCTATAATTCCTGAGTGGGGGATGGTGTTGAAAGCCTTGGCAAGATCTAGATAGGCTGTGTGTACCACCTTACCCTCATCTACAGCTTTGGTGACCGCTTCAAAGAAGTCTATCAGGTTTAGTAGACATGATCTGCTTTTTACAAACCCGAACTGGGTAGGGTCCAAAGTTTGGAGATTACCAATGTCATTGTTTATAAGTTCCATGATGATACGCTCCATAGCCTTGCAGACCAGGCTCGTCAGGCTAATGGGGAGATAGTTCCCGGGGTCCATGGTGGCTCCCCCTTTGTGGAGTGGGATAACTGTTGCTGTGTGCCATTCAGTGGGCACAAAGCCTGAGGTGAAGCTATAATTGAACATGGTACTTAGGTGGGGTGCCAGTTTGTTCTGTAGTTCATGCAGAATGCAGCTTGGGATGTTGTCTGGTCCCATGGACGCTGTGTTCTTGGCTTTGGAGAGTGTGTTTTTTTACCTGTGCAGCCGTGATTACAGGTACTTTGCATTCTTCCGGTATAGAGATGGGCCCTTTAGGGGATGAGAGAGGGGTAAAGTTAGTGTAATAATGTAGTAATAAAAAAACATATCTTTGACATTATTCCCTATCTAGCATATCTTTAGTAATTTGCTTAGGAATGTGATTGTGACACAGCTGAGGAAATTACCAAATATTACACACATATGAAAAAGGAAAATACGCTAGAATTACAAATCATAGATATTTGAGACTAATTTTTATAGTTTGCAAATATTTTGAGAAATGTACAATGGAAGTAATTTTTATGGAAGACAAACATTTAGAAATTATTGATTTATAAAGGGGATGTGTGATCTAATAAATATGGATGAGTTTAGTGAGCAAGCAGCTCTAACAGTGAATTCTGGACTATCCCATGGTACAGTTTTTCTGCCTGTAGCTAAGCACCAAAACTGACACAGGAATCCCTTCAGGAGGAATGCCCATATATAAGCTTTAAATTACAATGACTAGGAAATTTAAATGTTAGCTCTAGGGGCAAGGGTATAAGCAGGAACATGTTGTGAAACTGGGTAAGGAAATCTTGACAGTGGGTGAATGGTTTAGTGGAGAAATTAAAGCTAGCTAATGGGGTTCATGGGACTGGAGAGCTGGGAGAAAATGTATGGTAGCAAATTTTATTTCATCTCTTGCAGGAAGAATGTTCAAGATTATTCAAATCTAAAAACAAACACGCACAAAGATTGTTTTATTAAAAATAAATATAAACCTGATAGGTAAGCATACATTCAGGACACTCAATCAAAAAAAAGAGAATGTGGTCTAAAAAGTGTGTGTGAGAGCCCATGGTTTGAAAATTGCCCATGTTCCAAGGTACACTTAATTTGCCATTGTTGTCAAACTTTGATTGCGATTTTTTTTTAACAAATAGCCATATGCACAATGAATATCCTGGTGTTGGAATATGCACTCTGTACTATACTGGGACAGTGCCATAACACAACACAGTGATGCCTGACTACAGTTTCTGCATATATTCGTAGGATCAGACTTTTAGACAAGAGGAACACAGAGCAGTTTACTTCCGGTCAATGTATCCTGAAAAAAACGTCAAACTGGCTGATGGCAGCAGCATTTCAAAAATAATTTAAAGAAAATCCATTCCACCTGCAACCCTTACCTTACCTTTTAGACAACCATCTGCTGACCCCAACACAACATGGATTCAGTCCTGAACACAGTACACTACAGCCCTCCTGTCCTTCATTAATATCATCAACCACGCTTGCGACTCAGGCAATATTGTATCTACCCTTCTCCTAGACTTATCTAAGGCCTTCAGTGCCATTTCTCATAACTTACTTTTGTCCAAGCTCTCTCATCTTAATCTTTCCTCCTCTTCCCTCAATTGGTTTTGCAGCTACCTCTCAAATACACAACAGGCCGTCAAGTGGAAAAATTGTACCTCTTCCTACCTTGACACTCTGACAGGCATTCCCCAAGGTTCTGTCCTGGGTCCTTTACTATTTAACATCTTCATTAGTAACTATCATCATTGTATCCCAAATGCTAAACTTGTCCAATACGCAGATGACTCTACCATTATCTGCTCTGCCAAATCTCTCCCCAAACTCATGCAAGTAACTCAGGATGCCTTCACCAGCACTGAGATATGGATGCTAAACAATCACCTAGCTCTCAGTGCATCTGAAACTAAAATCATGATCTTTACCACATCAAAAAACACCAAAATAGACAAGAAATCCTTCTCTATAGTTATCCAAAACATGACTCCTATTGGAATAGTCCTTCATACTAAGCTTCTAGGCATCCTCCTCAATGAACAACTAAAGTTTGATATTCACCTACAAACTAACATCAAGAAATTCCATCAGAAGCTTGGAATGCTTTATCGACACAGTCGTTGCCTTACCCCTTCAACTAAGCTTTGTCTGTCTACCACTTACCTCCGTCCCTCTCCCATGTATGGAGCCCCTCTCCTTACAAATCTACAAGCCACCCTTAAGGAAAAACTGGCATCCTGCTACAATAAAATCTCTAAGTTTGCTACCAGCTCCAAATCCTCCTCCCACCACTGTGATGCCCTACACTCCCTGAATTGGCTAGAACTCCCCAACTATCTCTTTTACATTCGGCTCTCTACTGCCCATAAACTAATTTTCAAGCCCTCCAACTGCCCCTCCCTCTCATCCATCCTTACTATGCATCTTCCTGACAGATCACTCAGGTCCAATAATCAGAACCACCTTGAAGTGTACAAACCCATACGTACTCCTCCTGGGCAGCTTCTATTGTCATTTTCCCCAGCACAAAAATAGAACTCACTTCCATCCAAACTACCCAGAAACATTCCAGTTTTAAAACTTTGCTCCATTCCTATATCTCTTCTAATTGGGAATGTTCCTGCTCTCACCCCTCCTAATCTTCTTTCTTCTTGACTCCTACTTTCCTTCAACCTTTCTCTCTCAAAACTCTACCCAACACTAGCCAAGCTCTGTTTTCCGCCTTCCATTTTCTCTTACAATTACTTACTCCAATTATGCCTAAGACAGTGCAGACATTTGCATTCCACATACTACAGAATGCTTGTTATCTCATGTTTGTATAGGATGTATTTTTATCTCATACTACACAAATCCTTTTATTACTGCTACTACATCAATATGCTTTTGTTAATTTTTAAACTATAATATTTTATTAACTTTTGTTGATGTTTGCTTTTGTATTACTGCGCATGGAACTTTTATCCCCGGACCTCCATTGAAAAAGGGCTCATTTCAGTCCAATGGAGTTTCCCACTTAACAAACTGCAAATAAATAAATAAACAAACAAGTCCATCTCCAGAATAATTCCTTTTGGTGCAGCACTTCCACATAATTTCTCTAGGCAGCCTGATTGGGATGAGTATCTTGAGACAGTGTAAGAATTCTCATGTGCTGTCTGATGATCATCTGTCCTTGGAAGCAAGAATCTCACACACAGTAAACACACATACCAAAACTGTTAGTAATACACCACCCATCACACTTGTTCAAGGCCATCACAATATACATAATCCATCATATGCTGAAGTTCCAAAAATGAACTTCCCTAAACCTCAAAGTCCTCCAAAACACAATGCAGGCACAAACCACACTCAGCAAGGTAAGCCTACCTCCTCACATAGCACAAGGAGTCCCAAAGTCACAGATACTAAGCCGATAAGGTAGCCATTGACCTAACCAAACATTTTTGTTACAGGTGACTCCATTGTAAGACATACATATGTGCCTCTTACCTGAGCAAGGAAGGAATGACTGTCAGTTGCTTGTCTGGCGCAAGGATCTATCAGATCACGCATGCACTCAAGTCCTTGAACAACAGGTACCAGTATGATTCTGTCATAGTTTATGCCAGTGTCAGTGACTTGAAGTGTGCCTCCATGGATAACATGACACACGACATAGACATGATGGAGCTCTCCGACTGTGTGTCCAAAGCAGGTATGAGCCTAGCATTGAGCAGCATTCTACCTTCTCCAGGGATGATGCTGTAACATGAGCAAAAAATAATTGGCTTCAATAATTAGCTTTGTTTTTGTTGTCATTCAAAGGGGGTCCCGTACTTGTCAGCATGAGAAGATATGATTTACAGAACAAGCTGTTTCACCGGGGATGGCCTGCATCCATCCCCTCTAGGGTTTCAAATTTTGGCAAAGACATTGTCTACCCCATAATGCCTTTTAAGGTAATTTCAACCTGATAAACCTACCAGCTTAATGAAAAAAGCAATGGAAAATCTGAAGGTGTTACTGATCAATGCTAGGAGCCTAAATAAGAAACTCCATTCCCTACAAGCCCTTCTCACTCTGGAGGAGATTGACATCTGTGTAGTGACTGAGCCTTGGTTTAAAATATCAGATAGCACTTCGGCTATGCAGTGCTATAGTGCCTTCCACACATTAGACCCAGTATTGTGCATGAGGGTAAAAAGGTGGAGGTGTCTCAGTCTACATCCAGAACAGACTCACATCAAGGCTTTTAAATCAGCATAGTGCACTAGAGTTTCATCATATTCTAATAACCATCAGAAAGGTCCCGTACCATATATTAGCTAGCTATATAATTCCCTCTGTGACACAAGAAAAACACAAAGTTTATCTATAATAACTAGAATCACTCAGTATTAAACCCAGTACCATTTTTCTAGGTAATCTAAACTATCCAGCTATAGACTGCGAAACCTACACTACCAAAAGTGCGCACTCACAGAGATTCCTGAACTTTGTCAATACAAATGCCCTGGAACAATTAGTCAGAGTACCTACTGGGGGAATAATAACATCTTTCATATCATTCTTGCTAATATGGGAGCATCTTACACCATCCCATGCATAACTTCAACACTTGTTAGGTCAGACCATAAAGCAGTCTTTTTCAAACTAAAATTGAAACCAGAGGTAGCTTTAGAAATTTCTTGACAAATTACCTACTCCCAAGTGATACAGACAAGCTTGAAATCCCCACCAAACCTAGTTAACTCAACTGAATATGCAGAAACATACACCACCACACTATAGCAAGCATGTAAGCAGCTGCACGGATATAGCTCTACATCATAGTAACAAGTACAGGACAACCTCCTGAAACAAACCTATGTGGTGGAACCATAATATCAACAAGCTTTAAAATAAAATGAAAAGAATTTTGACCAAAAGAACAGTAATTCCTAGAATGTTAGAACCTTTGTCATTGAAATAAACAAACAACTCCAGAGCTGAATAAAATCCACCAAAGCCAAGTTTGATGCTAATTTAGATACCCAAGCCAATGACAATCACATTGCACTTTTTTATTTATTTATTTTATTTTACATTTGTTAACCGGGTAGTGTCTCACTGGGCCATGGAGCCCATTTTCAGCGGAGACCTGGGGAGAAAAGCTCCACACACAATGTTTTTGTAAAGATAACACAAAATCATAAAAATCATAAAATTACATACATACAGTAAACTAATGCATATATATTCCTGTTGCCCAGAAATAAAAAATGATTATGTAGAATATGTTATGTACATATTATGTTTATAATCTCCAACACAAAGCTGCAATGTGCTGAGCTGATTGTAAACAATGTTGTCTACACTGAGGCTGCAGATTAGCAAACCTACTAGCCAATAAATTTAGCTCAAAGTTTATCAGTCTCTCCCCTCCATCTGTCAAGTTATACCTGAAACTGGCTCGCCACCAGCAATCACACAATACCAAGTCCTGAATGTAGTATCAAAAGCTGAAAATGCTGCATCAGCAAGGGTCCTGACAGTATCCCTGGATGCATCTTAAATAGCATGAAGCATGATTTACCACACCCCTAATAACACTGCTCAATCTCAGCCTCCATGCAGGCTTTGTGCCAGGTGAATGTAGAACAGCTAGAGTCATTCCTCTGCATAAGACAGGACCTTCCACAAACCGTGGTTTCCTTGGCTGGGGGTGGGGACGGGATATGGATGTCCAGTAAGATTAATTTATGGTCAGATCTTACCAATGAGGGGTATACCTCTGGTATGGAACATAGAGTCCCCATGTTGGTGATGATCAGGTCCAATATGTTTTCCCCTCTTGTGGGAGTGGTGACCAGTTGTTCCATAGCATTTGAGTTTATAAATTCTAGGAACTGTTGGGCGAGGGTGTTGGGGCTTGAGTAGTGCTCCCAGTCTATGTTTGGGTAGTTGAAGTCACCCAATATAATGGTGTTTGGAGAGACCTTCATATTCTCCAGTGTTCTCAGGAAAGCTGAGTGGGGTTCCTGAGTTTGGGAGGGTGGTCTGTAGCAGGCTACAAACTGAAAGGCAGTTTTGCCCACTGTTAGTTGCACATGGATGGTCACCGATGCTTCATGCAGTGCCACTAACCTGGAGGTGTGGGTATCTTTGATGAATATGGATACTCCCCCTCCTTTTGTGGTTCGGTCTGAGTTTTGGGGCCGAAAAGCATGGTGTGAGGTATAACCTGGTAGTGCTGGGGTGCTCTCGGGAGCCTTGAACCAGGTTTCTGTTACTGCACAGATATCGATATTCTCCATACTGAGGAGAACCTCGAGTGCATGCATCTTGAGGTTTAGACTTCTGGCATTGAGCAGCATTACCCTTAGTTTCTTTTTCTTTGTGTTGTCTATGGAGGTGGGTTTGTCTTTTGAGCCTTGCCTAAAAAAGGCACTATGGGGGTGGAAGAGCCTTAGCCAGTATTCGAAAGCCCAGGGGTGACAGGTGCAAGCCATCCCTAGCGAAGCAACGTGGCCTGTCGAGCATGTCATCCCAGGCTGACAGACACTGGATCTCCTTTGAATTACACCAATACTTTAGCCAATTGTTAAAATTGATCATTTTGTCTTTATACTGTGGCATCATTCTTGGTGAGGGTAAGATGCTACTCAAGGTCAGGGTCATACCGGCCTGGGCTACATGATCAGAGAGCTCCTCTATGTCTCTTTTCATGTAGTCCAGGGAGGTACGTCTCAGGTCATTCACACCAGCATGGACAATGACGGAGTCATATTTGTACTTGCTTTGGAGTGACCTGAGTGCTTGTGTTATGTGGCAGATCCTGGCACCCGACAGGCAGCTTACTGACCTTCTCCTTGTTCAGCCTGGTGGTGTAATTCTTCATACAGTTCTGTAGTGAGCCGCACCTGTATATTACTTCATACAGTTCTGTGGTGAATTCTGTTCTGTAATACTTTGTACAGTTCTGTGGTGAGCCCACACTGCAATACATTGTCCAGTTTTGTGGTGAGCCCCACCCCCACCTGCCGCACTTTGTACAGTTCTGTGGTGAGCCTCCTGCACAGCACTTTGTACAAGTTCTGTGGTGAGCCCCCTGCACAGCACTTTGTACAGTTCTGTGGTGAGCCTCCTGCACAGCACTTTGTACAGTTCTGTGGTGAGTCCCCTGCACAACACTTTGTACAGCTTTACATGTCTTTATTTTAGTTTGTTTATCGGGGTAGTACATTGATCTCTATAGGGTATAGGCCATTTTCAGGCACAGCCTGAGTGAAAAGATTCATAAAAAAAGAGCAATTACAAAAGGTAAATAATCCCATAGACTATTGATACAATATGTAAATAATATTAGCAGAGTAGAAAATCAAATGTGAATTAATTTTAGTAATAAATATGAGATGAAAGCACTTGCTGAGAACAGAGGGTCAAAGCAGAAGTGATGCAGGTGAGGAGGAAGTTATGTGTCCAGTGGAAAAGCACTTGCAGCCAGATTTTTCTAGGAGGTGTCTTTTGAACTGAGCTCTGAAGATAGGGTAAGAAGAGACTTCTTTAATGTGAAGGGGGTGGTGAGCCCCACCAGTATAATACTTCATACAGTTTTGTGGTGAGTTCTGCTCTATAACACTTTCTAGTGTTCTGTGGTGAGAACCCTCCTCAGTACTTTGTACAGTTCTGTAGTGAGCCCCATTTGTGTAATACTTCATGCAATTATGTAATGAGTTCTCCTCTATAACACTTTGTACAGTTTTGTTGTGAGCCCCCTGTATAATACTTTGTACAAATCTGTGGTGAGGTCTCTCCATAATACTCTCTGAAATTCTGTAGTGAGCTGTCTTCTGTACTACCTTGCAGTTATATAGTGAGTTTTCTTCTGTAAAACTGTTTTCCTTCTATACTATTGTGTATAGCTCTGTGTTGTACTGTACTCTGGACTGGACTGGCCTTAATAATACTGTGTACAGTTTGATGGTGATCCCCTGTAATACTTTGTATAATTGGATAGTGATCTTCACTTTGTAGTACTGTATACACTTTGATAGTGATCCCCCTGTAATACGTTGTAGAATTGGGTGGTGATCTCCATTTTGTAGTACTGAATACAGTTCTGTGTTGCCCTCCCCCAATAATGTTGTGCACAGTAATTTAATGATGAGCTTCCACCTATAATACTACATACTGTTTAATGGTGAGCCTCCACCTATAATACTGCATACTGTTTGATGGTGAGCTTTTACCTACAATAGTGCATACTGTTTGATGGTGAGCCTCCACCTACAATACCGCATACTGCTTTAATGGTGAGCCTCCATCTATAATACTGGTTACTGTTTGATGGTGAGCTTTCACCTACAATACTGTATATTGTTTGATGGTGTGCCTCCACCTACAATACTGCATACTGTTTGATGGTGAGCCTCCACCACTAATTCTGCATACGGGTTGACGGTGAGCCCCCAATATATAATAGTGCATACTGTTTGATGGTGAGCTCCAATCTATAGTACTTTGTACTGCTCCAATGTGAACACTCTTGTGTAATACTTTTCAGTGCTGAGTCTCCTATGTGCACTTCAAAAAGAAGAAGGAGAAGATGCGGGCAGTTCAGATGAGAGTTATAAACTGGTGCAAGTACATGACAAGATAGATTAAAGAAACACAGTAAATATTGCCTGTTGAAACATAGGAAGCACGACAGAAGCATTTATGAGTCTCAAGGGGACTTGAAAAAATTTAAAATTGTAACAAATTTCAGCAGAACAGTTTTGAGGTGGAAGATGATACAAATTCAGAGGGAATGGATCAGAGACAAAACCAGAAATTGTTTTACAAAATAATGATTACTACAGCTTCCCATGGTGGTAGAGCCAGAAACTGCAAATAAATCCAAAAATGTTTAAGGTAGAATCATAACAGTATTTGGAAAGATACAAGTATTATGATGTGCTTTAGTATGTGTGAACAGCTTATCCATTAGGCAAGGAAGTGAGCAGATTAAACTGAACAACTGGTCCTTTTATTTACCTTAATCTTGTGTTTTGCTATAGCAGTAAAAGTTAACACCAGTTGGAGTCTACTAGAACCCATTCAGTTACAAGTCCTGAGCAAATTTTCTTTTCAAATATTTTTTTTTGGTCTGTTGCTGAATTATTGTATTTCTTTTCAGAAGAATTAAAACAGAACAGCCTTGAGTTCAGATCTTGAATACTATAAGTGCTTATCTGTATGACATAACTGTAACAGAATGCTTAGTAGTGAAGGTTATTGATGAGTGATCACTTAACTATGTCGCCATTTGTAGTGTACAAATCTGTTTCTGCTCTGCTATACTGATTTAAGAGTACTGTGCATTCAGAAGTGTTAAATGCTTTTAGTGCAGTCTGGAGGTTTAGCTGTAGGTTTCATAAATACATAATGCTACTCTAAATAAGTTTTGTTATCAGCATGTATTTTTCATGCACTGCAAGCTATTTTGCTCCATTACAGAGCAAGAGAGCATGAGACAGGAAAAAGTGCATAAACAGCTTTTGATTTTTTAATAACATTGGCAGAGGTGCTTTCAAAATCCATGTTCCAACAGTACAATTTTGCCCTCTTGTGGCAAACTGCAGTTCCAAGAACAGCATCAGCGTATTATAATACAAATAATTATCAAACTTTATTACATTTGAATTGGACCGCCATTAAGAGCATATAATATAAAAGGGGAGCTATATAGTGCATCTGGTTTGCCCACATCCTTCAGCAATTCTCCCCTTGTGAACAAAAAAAAAAAACAGTCCCTGCTTGTTGTATGGTTTGTGAAATATCTATGTAACTCAGTCTGAGAGGAATTCAACAGATTATCCTTCATATCTACCTTCAAAAGTATATTCTGCTCTCCTGCCACATTCTCCAAGAAAACATTTTGCATAACTCCCCTTCATGGTCCTTTCTAGCTTCCATATATAGTAACCAGCATTATACAATATCTCATTAACCTCATAATGCCTAATAAATACTCTTAGAACTGCTGTACTTCAGCTTTTAGCATGCACACATTGTATCAGGATGCATTTCAGTGAGCATAAGCTCAATTTCCGCTAGCTGTACTGTTTAATCTTAGGAAAGAATTCAGCATAAAATTAGAAGCTGGTCTGTTATTTAATATTATGCATTTCATTATAAGTTTCCCTTAGATGAATGACATTCATTTTCCACACCATTCCTATGCCCATGAATTCAAACACAAAACAATGATCCTCACTTAAAATGGTGATTATTGAAAGTCATTGAAATTATTATAAATTGCTTATGCAAGGGAGCTCTAACCACTACGCCTCTCAAGTTTCCCCCAACATGAAGAAATCATTTACTGAAGCTTATTAGAAATCTGTCACTAGTCCAAGATAAGTTGAAGGATCCCTGAAAAGCAATCCATGAGGCATTACTGATAGGCTTACAACTGTTTCTACTCAGTCATCTTTTTCTGACTTGTCTGTGTGTTTTTAGTAAGTTTCTCCCAAAGTTCAGTAGCCCTAATTTAGCAGTTAAAGCTCCCTTGCATAACCAGTTTATAATAATTTCAATGACTAGTAACACACTCCCATAAGTATCATTTCCCTGAAACCCTACCAGACACCATTAGTGACCACTGCCCAATTAAAGTCTTCCATTTTTCTCCTCATATGAACAAACCACATAAGATCAAAGCATGCCACAAACTAAACAACTTTGACTCTGATGAACTAAACAGCCAGCTCTCAGCTATCAACTGGTCATTCCTTAACCACATACTTCTTGAGGAGGCATAATGCAATTTAACAAAATATTCCTTAATATACTCAACTCCCTAGCCACCATATGAAATATTAGAATAAAGTCAGCCGTATCCCCTTGATTAACTAACACCACCCGCACTTTAATGGCCCACAGGGATAAAACCTGGAAGCTCTGGACATAAACCAAACCCTCCTCCCATTTCCAACAGTAGAGACACCTACACAACCCTACTAAGAAAGCCGTCACCAATGATAAGAGAAACTATTACACAAACCCTCCTGAAACACACCTAAACAACCCAAAGAAATTCTGGCATTCCGTTAATGAAATCCTTCATCCAGAAAACCCCTCCTCCCTCCAACCTAGCCCTACAAACACTCCTCTCCAAATTGCTATTAACTTTAACTCCTATTTCATAGACTCCATTAGCAAACTAACCAGCCATCCAACCTCAAACACCAACTCTACCCCAGCCATCAACCCTCCCAAAACTTCCAACACCTCCTCAGCCTTCTTCCTGAAAACTGTATCCACCAACTACATTAAATCGCTACTTTTTAAACTTAAGCCATGCTCCTCCTAAGCAGATGATCTCCCTCCACTCTTTCTCCAGAAAGCTGCCAATTCAATAACCTTACCCATCTCCATTCTCATTAACTGATCCATCACTGAGGCCAAAGTCCCAGCAATCTGGAATAATTTCTACACCCTACCCATCCATAAAGGTGGCAGCTCCACTGAACTATCCAACTTTGGTATCTGGACACATGCTCGACTAACATATGTCCGAATCACAAAACATCGAACACACATACACAAAAGCGTTTAACATCGGCAAGCACTTCTGTGTATGTGTGCCTGTTTCATAGATCGGACTACAGTACGGGTAAGGGAAAATTCCCTTTTCCCCACTGTAGTGCGATCTCGGAGTGAGAATAATAAAGTAGGGGGGTGAGGGGGTGTAGGGGGCGAAGCCCCCCTGCAGAAACGTACATTTTTTTTTTGAACTACACATACACGGAAGCGCTTTTCAATGTTAATCGCTTTCGTGTATGTGTGTTCGATGTTTTGTGATTCGGAAATACGCTAGTTGAGCATGTGTCCTAGACCCCCAACTTTAGGCCCATTGCAATTCTATCACCCCTCTCAAAGATCCTGGAAAAATGTGTTCACAAACAAATCCTACAATACCTCATACAAGAGAACCTAATCACCACCCCACCCAACATGGCTTTCGCCCTAGTCACAGCACATCTATTGCCTTCATCTCCTTTATCAACACCATCTCACAAGCCAGAGACCAGAACAAACTAGTCTATTGCTTCTTTCTTGATCTCTCAAAAGCTTTTGACACCGTCTCTCACCCCCTTCTTTTAGATAAACTCTCTGAACTCAACCTATCTACCTCTACTATCTCTTGGTTCTCTAACTACCTCAGCAATCACTTCTGGTCTGTAAAATGGCTTTCTACTATCTCCCCAGAACTTCCCATAAACATGGGCATTCCCCAAGGTTCAATACTGGGTCCACTACTATTTAATGATTTTACCAATCAGTTATCTACCTCCACTCCCCAGTCTTCTCAGGTACAGTATGCTGATGACTCCATAGTCATCACTATAGCTGATACCCTTTCCGATCTACATACTGCAACTCAGAACTCCTTTCTGTCTACTGAAAAATGGCTCAACCAAAACCATCTAATCTTAAATGCAAAAAAGACTAAACTCTTGTTTTTTGCCCCACAAACAGTGTATCATCTAAAACCTACTTTCTCTATCTCTTCCTACAATAACACACCCATCACAGTAGAAACCCACACCAAACTACTCGGGGTCATTATAGATGACCAGCTAAAATTTGACCTACATGTACTCAGTAACATTAAGAAACCCCACCAAAAACTTGGACTGCTCTACAGGAACAAACATTTTTTTTTCTAGCCCTATCCCATGCCTATCTACTACCAACCCTTCTCTACGGCTCTCAAGTTTTCATCAACTTACAAACCACCCTTCTCTCTAAATTAGAAACCACATATAACAAAGTTGCTAAATTTGCTGCAGAACTCCCATTCTTTTTCCACCATTGCCTAGGACTCAGGAAACTAAACTGGTTAGAGCTTCCCCATAACCTTCTCCTCTCTCACCTTCAGATAATACACTCTATACTGCACCAACCATCTTTCTGTCCCAGCATTTCCTCTATTATCTCCTGCTGCTCCCCACCCAGGACACTCTGGAGCTCAGAACAACATCTCCTTACCATATACAAGCCAAAGATCAACTTTGGCAAAAACCTTTACAGCTATACACCAGCTGGAAACTGGAATAAACTTCCACTTGACATTCGAAATATTAAGCCCAAACATCAGTTCAGAAATGCATTAAAAAAGCACCTAAGCAATATAAGACTATGTCAGTGTAAGCATCCCCCCAGATTGACCTTTACTTCTCTTGGCCAACCTGCCCCCCCCCCCACCTGTATCCCCCTACTTCCTTTCTCTTCCACCCAATTTCTCTGCATTACTCCTACTTCTTCAATTTATCTCTACCTTGTACCTGCAATTAACTATAGACATAAACACAAATTATTGTACCTAACTCTTTCCCATGACTACATCTCAGCTGAACTGAAGATAAACCTTTCTGCAATATTTACTCTGTACTGTAATAGTCTATAGATTTGAGATGTTTTGGAAGCTATTAGCAATCTCATGTCTTATTCTCTAATTTGTAATTTTTGTTAAATTTTGTAAATCTTCTTTTAGATAACTATGTTTTGATGTTTTTGTAGTAGCTATGTATTTGTGGAGCTTTTCAAGAGCTTTGGCCCGGCTGGACCAACTCAGTCAGCAAATGTCAAATAACTAAATACATTTCTGTTACAGATTAGAATGTAGCATAGTTATAAACACTTCATTGCAAAATACCCTATGATTTCTTTATTCTGAATCATTGCTGCTGACATATGAATTTGATATTACTTTTCATTCTGTATTAATTTACTAGAACATCATTTTTGCATATTATTTGCCATCTTTCATATTACTCTGTACAGAGAGAGAAGGGTAAGCAGACTTTTTTTTTTTTTTTTTTTTTTGCTCCTGAAGAGTTGTGGGGTAGATGAGTCAGCTATGGCACTGCAGTCTTGCTCTTTTAATATGTATATACACATATATATATATATATATATATATATATATATATGTGTGTGTGTGTGTGTCTCTCTCTCTGTATATATATATAAATATATACACACACACACACACACACACACACACACACACACACACACACACACACACACTAATTTTGAGATTGTTGCACTTCAGAGTAAGGAAAAATCTCGGAAATACCAAAATACCACAATATCAAACTTAACATGCTCAAAATCAGAGTCACCCTTTACTGCTCAAACTTCTGTGCTTAGTAGCACTGCTGCTGGCATTATTTTCTCTTAGCAAGTATCTCCCACCTCCAGATATGTCATGCCAAATTATTTAGCATATCTTTCCTTTCTCAAGATGGTAATGTTTAGTGAAGATAAATTGCTTAGTAGACTTATATTACTAGTAATATTAATTCACACATTTCAGAAATGTATACATTCTTTCTTTAATTATTCATATACCACTTGATACATTTAGCCTTGGAAAGGGGTCTTGTGTGCAAAGAATAATACATATGTGGCCCCAGTAGATTTGAAACAGTTGTTTAGGTAGACCCTTTAATGATATCTTCTGCTGGGAATGCTGATGTACCATCATACTGTCAATCCGAGGTGTGGAACAAATTCAGACACTCATCTCTCTGTGATGAAATGTCTTATCAGTCATTACTGCATGATATTGGGAGCTGGTGTAATGGTTAAATTGCTTACCTCAAAGACAAAATGTGCAGGGTTTGATTCTCACTTTTGATCAGTGTCTGGTTACTGGCTAGTCTGCAGATTGACTGCTTAGTATTTACTTATGAACTATGTGAAACTGGTGCATAATTTTTCCCTGAAAATGGGCTGTCCATCTACCTTTCTGCAGTTATAGACCTGGTCAAATATCTGTCCTGGTGTATGGTTTTGTTTTTTGTTTATCTCACCAAGGATGGATTACATGCAGTCATCTCTTCCATGGTTATCTTGATCTTCAGTTAGTTCTTCATTACTCCATTGTCTACGGGCCTGCTGATAGCATTCTCTGTTTTGAACAGTTGTTAGCTGATTTAGCTGTCTTCTCCATGTATGATATCCTATAACAGTAATACAGTTATTAAATGCCAATTTTTTTTAAATAGTTTGACTAAGTTGCCATTTCTTTTTTTTTTTTTTGTTATCTCTGGTCATCAATGTCACAAAATGAAATATTGCCAGCCTAGCTAGCTGGAATTTTGTAAATAATTATATATAATTTGTGAATATTAATATGATTTATATAGATATGTCATGAAAGGAGATACTGCCAGCCCAGCTATCTGGAGTTTTGTAAATAATTATATGTCATTTGTGAATATCAACGTTATTCATATGGTTGTGTTACCAATGCATTAGAACTGTATGTTATGTGTATATCAAACTGCTGGTACAGAAGTGTGTGTAAAGTACTGAGCTTAAAGATGTATCCACAGTGTACCCTACTGGAAAAGAACAGAAATGTGTATACACTATTGTAATTGTGTAAATGTACATAAACAGTGGAAATTAGAACATAGAAGGTTAACTCGCAAAATTTCAGAAAAATGGTTGAAATTAAATTGTTTTATAACTGCACCATACAAGTTAGTTTCAGTGCAGCAAGGAGACAGGATGTCTAAAACTAGGGAGCCTTCTGCAGTGTCTTGTAAGTGTTTTATTGTTCTTTGTCTTCCAGCAGCTGCAAAGATCTGAGGACTATGTATTTTTCACAGGGAGATGCTAAATGCTGGTAGTTTCTGACAATGGGGTTTTAGCTTGGGAACTAAAGTCAGGTGATAAGAAGTGGTGTCATGCTACAAGTATCCCAGTAGTGATATCTGATATTAATTTAAGAACTCTCTGAGAGAGTGACTGAGCATTTTGTATCTGTCTTTGACATGACAACAAGATCAGGTAGAAGATCCACTCACCACACTTGCCTTGCTGTAATAGTAAGTTTCTAGGGTATTGTAATTTTTTAGATTCAATAAGGTATATAGTAAATATTAGTTTAGATGTTTTCTGTATTTATTTGAGACTGTCCTGCAACGCTGTTTTAAATATTTACTGTGATTTTGAACTCTGAAGTTACTGTGATTATTTACTGTGTACTTTCTTGTTCTTTTATTATTTATTATTAAATATATGTAAACCTATCATTGTGGCTGATATTTGTGAGACATATTTAAGCTCTTAGTGTACTTGCATATCTATTTGGTGGCACTGTGCAGGTCACTCCTAATAGCCTTGCTCTTGGTCAAACTACCATTTGGATTAATAGTAACCTTACTACCATTTGGATTAATAGTAACATTACACAGCAGGATTGCACACCCTTTGTTAAGGGCCTTAAAGTAGCTGATAAGGGGTTCTGGTGGCAGTAATAACTACTTTATAGTCTGGGCAGAAGGGGGTATACCTAGTAAATCTGTGCCAGCCTTTACCAGGTGTGTGTGTAAAACAAATCTCCAAGAGTGTGTGTGTCAGCTACTTGGGCAGGGACACAAAGCACTGGTTGGACTGAGAGAGTGTTAGAGGACTTGGCTTGGAACCCTGGCTAAGGGCTCAGCTCTACAGCTGTGCCAGTGGGGAGTTTTATTGGGGATCTGGAGAAAGAAGGAGAAACCAGCCCCAGACTGACTGTGATATCTGTGTGCTCTTAAGGGAAATTGCACTATGGGTATACTTGTCATCCTCCCACTGTGTACATTCCCCACTGTTGCCAGTCATGAAGATTGAGGCTCCTTGATTACTGGGCCAGTGCTGGGGTGTAAAGTCAACTTATAAACAGCTTCACAATCATTTGTTGAAACTTTGTGTTGTGTTTAAGTAATTACCGTCTACAGCTCAGATTTCTGCACATCAAGAACATAGATGGCAGACTGTTTCTGCTCCATGTGTGGCTTTGTGAAAAGCAAAAGTAAATTATCTATCTTATAAGCAGACAAAGAGGGGAAAGAGGGAGAGTGCATCCTCTTGTAACATTCTGAACTAGAGTTCAGATAAACTATGCTATCAGTTACAGCCTTCTGGAGGCAAAAGTCCTGACACATATCCAGGACCACAGCACTAAAGAAGGGAATGTTTCACCTAAGATGTGAATTGTCTGTCTTTTCCAGTCATCTCTGTTCCTTGTTGAAGGAGGAATGTGCTCCTGAATTAGGACTGAAGTGGTGGTGGGGGAGTGTCTTCCTGGATCTGGACTGAGATGATGCTTATCAATGCACTTCTTCTTGGGAGGATGTGCTCATTCACCTGTACTGAGGTGATGTGGGCAAATGCACTTTTTCTTTGGAGAAGGAGGGGAATGTGCTCCTGCACCTGGACATAAGTGATATGTGTTGATGCACTTTCTTTGTTCTCATTCATCTGTCTTTGTAAAATTGTCTTTCTTGTTTTGTAGGGGCTTATCATAAGATCTAATAATTGTCAATGACTTCTAGAAGAATAGTTATATACATTTTTAAGGCACCCTTTTCATGAGTGAGATATGAGATGCAAGTAAAAATGTTTAACTTCATTTTGCTAAATAAATGTTTTCATTTTTTACTGTTTGAGCTGTCGCCCGGGATTACTAACTAATACAGTCTTCAATAACAATTTGTCTTTTTGATATCATTGGCTGCATACAGATTACTCCAGGCCACTTTTAATGAACATCCATTGTAGTTTGGAATGGAAATCCAATTTCAAAGAAGTACCCTCAGAGTTCTTAAGTACATGTTGCCGTTGCCCAGGTGGCAGTTACCAAGAGTGCTAGGGTGCTGATGATGATTACTCATTTTGGACCATGTGGCACTCAGTGCATGGCCTCAGGGGAGAAGCCAGTTTCTTGTAGTTTTCATGTTAGCAGTGAGCAACCAACAGCATCAAAGGCTTTTTAAGGTCCAGAAAAATGGTACATGTAAATTTACATAGCTCCATATTGGAGTGTGTGGTCTGCTAATGAATAGATAGCTGTGATCATGCTGTAATTGGGATGAAACCCATGCTACATATTGATGAGAATGTTATATGGTAATATTTTCAATAATTTGGTCATAAATGATCTCTGATATTTTGGTGAGGGAGCAGAGGTTTGAGATAGGACAAAAATCTTTGACTGAAGAGGGTTTGGGAATTTTACTCCAAGAAAGGACAAGCACAAGTTTAAAACTGCATGGTGATGTCTCTGTTGTGAGTGTTAAATTGAATATAAATAAAATGTTTACCATCTCAAATCTCCCCTTAGAACAGAAAGGTGGTCAATATGGTTACAGCCCTATCAGTTAAAAGTACCCTACAAATGGAAAATCAAACATTTGTGACTGCTTATCAATACATTCTGTTATAGCCATAGAAAAGGGACAGAGACATGAGAAGGTAACAAAGAATTACATAAACATAATAGATAACTGTGTGATCCCAGAAGCCTCTGAGATGAAGAAAAATAAATGAAAGAGATACTGATACAATATTAAAGCTTACTAAAGAATTCTGTATTAATAATATATGGCACAAGAAAATAAAAACAGGAGCACATATAAGGATGAGAGTGTTGCTGAAACTATAAAGCCATAAAAAGTGAAAAATAAACGTGATAACATTTTAAGTGAAATGGAAAAAATACAGAAAAAATGCACGTATAAACAGCCCATAAAGTCTACCTTAATGTTTAAAAAGTAAAGCAGTAGTCAGGGAGAACATTTGGTTTCTATGAATGCATGCAGTGATTAAAATGATTCTGAACACTATTTCTTACACCAAATTGAAACACATCGTAGAATAAAAGTGTAGTTGTTTATTATTTTTTATTATTATTTAAGTTTATTTACTAGGGTATTACACTGATCTCAGAAGACTAATTTCAGGTACAACCCAGGTGAGTATATCACAATGGAATGAAAGGATACCAATAAAAAATATATATAAAAATGTACATACAAATTAGAGATATCCAAAGACAAGTTATATGTAAAAGTGGATACAAATGCAAGGCATACATATGTTATAACATACATTAATGTATAACATTCTCTTTGCAAATGAATTAATATCACTTTGAACCACTGTGGAACTTAAAAATAGAGGGGATGGTGGAGAGAATAAAGACTTCAGCAAAGTTGCCAAGATGGCTTTTTGAAGGAAAAGCAGTGAGTACTGTGGAACAGCAATAATGTGATTTACGTGATGTGCTGTTTCTTGGGGCTCTGGATTTTTTTTTTGAGTTGTTCAAATGTTTGAACTGCTAAAATTATCTTAATCTAATGTAAACATAGACTTGTGTTGACCTATATACAGCAGAGACTTTTTATTTTAACTGATGAGTATTCAAGATTTACATTAACAGACCCTGTCACATCTATACCATTTTATGCAGAAATGTCACTCCTAAATTGGAACTTTGCAACAGGAGAAATCCAAGAGATTATAAAATCTGAAAATGGCCTTCCATTTAATAGTTTATAATCCACTGAAGGGTGCCCCCACATACAAACACTTTAGTTCCAAGCTAGAGCAATAGTATACAGATTCACAGCAAACTGAGGAAAAGCATTAAGAACTGCCAGTGTGAAAACAAAATTATTTAGACATAGCATTAGCTAGTATGCTGAGGAGTTACAACAGTTTTGTTCATCTAGCCACGTGGTCAGCAGCAGCCAGACTGATATTTAGACATGAATTTAAAAATACAGTTTTATCATAGTGAAACAAGGGTCATGTCTGATGAGTGGATAAGAAAAGACATTCTAAACAAAACTGTAATCATGCTGATTTGAAGAGATAAGCCAGGGAAGATGTCTTCAAAAGAGGACTATATGTGTCAGACAAAAGCAGAAGACAGAGCAAACAGTTAAAGGGAAAATTAAACCATCATTTTTTTTCTTTTCAAAAACATGCTTCTCCTTCCCCTTTAGTCTAATACAAATAGTATCTCATATAGAGAAAGCATTGGTTTTATACCTGAACTTTTTTTTCTGAAAAATTGCATTTTATCTTCTGTACTTGCTTCATCATCCTTGTATCATTTAGACAAACAGGGGTTGATATATCACAAGCATGTCTTGCCATGAAAAAAGGAAATTTGGTAGGGCACTGATTCTAAACAGGGCCAGCAAAGCATCTTAAATATGTGCATTTAAATGCATATTACCAGTCACAGATAACCAGCATCACACTTTAGATAAATAGTGTGGCCTGGAGCTACATATGTGAATCTAAACAAAAAGCAAGTGGTTGAAACATAGTTTTTAAATGTAAATAAGCAAGAAAACTCCACCCACAAATCTTTTTTAACCAAATGCCAAAACTACCACATGAGGACAGTGACAACTATGCTGGTCAGTTTGATTGCATTGTGTCAGCTTTTCACAGACCTATTACTCACACTGAGCTGAACGGAGGAGGGCCACTGACCACAACTCTGATCTGTGATATATAACAATAAGTATCCTGTTTTCTTGCTTATTTTACTAGTTATTGCTTATTCTTACCATTTATTGCACTTTTTATTGTCTTCTGCCTACTTTTTACTATATTTATTACTATAAAATAATCTGCGCTTTTGTACTGCAATTGTCTGCCTTACTGGGCCTGTTAAATTACTTTTGTTACTGTCTCACTGTCTGTAAAGCTTTTTCAGCTAGTTTCACTGTGTGAAAGGTATTAATTGGAAATTTTCTCCATTTAAGCATCTGTTTCTTTGTTCTGATTTTCCTGCCAAGGAATGTATCATATAACTGATTTGTCTGCAGTTAAAATAATTCTCTAGTCTCCTTGCTCCTTTTTCTGTTTAAAACTTTCATTTAGTGTCTCACTGCTGTTTTTCTGTGCTGTGATAAACATTTCTGCTGTGTTTTCTGCCTAAACTAGTGTAGCTAGTAGCTATAGCATAGTTTCCCATGCTCCCTGCCGATTGTTGTCTTTTTCTTAAACTTGGTGGCTTTGCAGTTGCCCGCCCCTACTGTAAATTTGATCTTGGACACTCCTCAGTCCTCCCAGTCCAGTCTCATTAGCTCATTCTACCTAATACAGAGAGAACACTTGGGAAGGCCAACTCCCTTTCTTAACCTTGAATTATCTTCTGTTCCTCCTTTCTCCCTTTCCACTTTACTAAAAATAAATAAATAAATAAGCACTTTATTCAGCTGATTTTACAGCATCCTACTCTAGTACTTCATCTTGCTTTTTCTGCTACTTGTGCTGTGTAGTGTTCAATTGCATCTTTTCTGCTGCTTTTATTTTTGCTTGTTTTTATCCTGTTTATAATGTAAGTGTTATTCTAAGCCTCTTAGTTTTGGTTTAAGCACTTGAGCTTTATGTCTAGCCCTTAGCTCTCCCTGGCCTCTCTCCCTCAGATTCTGACAAATATGGATGGACAATTTCCTACGGTTTCTTCTGCCAGCCTGGTTGACATGGGCATCCTGAGACAGTGTAGCAACTGCCTTATGTACATGGACAACCATCTACTACTACCACCTAGGAACACAATTTTTGAGAGATGTAATTACATTAAGAACCTAGAGTCTATGCTGTCTCCCTTACAAGTCAGTATATCTAGCACTGAGAAGGTTGTCAACACAATCACTACACCTCAAACACCACCCACAACTACACAACACACACCCACATATGCGGAGGTTCTCAACAAAAACAAACCCAAACAAAGGAGACGTCAGAGGCAAAAACACACGTGAATTCCACAACCCTCCACTCCACATACCACAAATAGTCCACACAAGTCTCGCAAACAATAAGGCCTAACCATAAACCCAACATATTAGTCATTGGAGACGCCATTGTGAGTCACACAAATGTGCCTCTCACCAGGCTGGATAAGGAGAAAGTCACAGTTGTTTGTCAGGTGCCAGAATCCACCATATCACACACGCACTCAAGTCTCTTAGCAACAGGTACTGTTATGACTCTGTCATAGTTAAGGTTGGTGTGAATGACTTGAGATGTACCTCCCTGGACTATATGAAGAGAGACATGATTGAGTTCACTGAATATGTGTCCCAGGCAGGGATGTTCCTACCCTTAAGCAGCATTCTACCATTACCCAGAATGATGCCTCAATACAAACATTAAATGATTGACTTTAACAATTGGCTTTGTTTCTGGTATCATTCCAGGGGAATCCAGTACCTTACAGGCTGGGACAATATGATCAGCAGACCATGATACTTTGTTACTGATGGCCTGCTTCTGTCTCACTTGGGCTTCAGGCTTCTGGCAAAGGCCCTTAACTCCCCCATAGTGCCTTTTTTTTGGAAAAGTTATGAGGTCGATACTACCGACATAAACATTTCAACAAAATGCAAATTAAATGTCATACTGCTAAACACTAGGAGTCTAAACATGAAACTGCACTCATTGTAAGCATTTTTAAGCCTGGAAGATGCTGACATTTGTGCAGTCTCAGAAACCTGGTTCAAAGCTACAGACAGCACCCCATCCTTACGTGGTTACTCATCTTATCATACATTCAGACTTCAAACTGTGGGCAGCAAAGCCAAAGGAGGTGGAGTTTCAATATATATTAAAGACACACACCTCTAGGCTGGTCAAACAGTATGATGCACAGGAAACACTCCAGGTGCAGTTAACCATTGACAAGACCACTAATCAAATCATCGCTAGCTACAGGCCCCCAAATTTGATTCAGGATGCCCACTCCACCTATCTGGACCTCTTCATATTTATCGAGATCCAACCCTTTAACCTGATCTTGGGTGACTTTAACTAACCAACCATAGATTGTAAAAGCTACTCATGCCAGAACACAAATGCCCAGAGATTCCTCAATTTTATCAATGCAAATGCCTTGGAAGAGCTAGTCAATACCCCCACAAGAGGTGATAATATCTTGGACTTGGTATTAACCAACATGAATAACCATTGCAGCACCCCTACAGTATCATCCTCCCTGGTAAGATCTGACCATAAAGCGGTCACTTTCAAAGTCACCATTTCCCCTGACCCCCCTCTAGCTATGGTCAAACAAAAAAACTTCTCCAAAGCTGATTACAACCTCCTGAGGGATAGTATAAACAGCACCACAGCTCCCTCCCCCATCTGCAGGAACTGGCACCAATGTCCAAATCTACACCAAAGTACTATACGAGCATTTATATAGATGCATGATATCTGGAATGCCTGACAGGATAAAATCATCCTTCACAAGGAAGAGTAAACCTGTCTGGTGGACATCTGCAATAAATAAACTATATAACAAAAGGAAAAAAATGCTGTCCAGGACCAGGAAGGAGCAGGTGCCTATCCTTAGCCTGAACAAGCAAGTAAGAGCACTAGTGAAATCCTCTAAAGCCAACTTCAAGTCCAAATTGGCTACATCTACTAGAGACAGTCATAAGGCCTTCTTCACATATGCCCGCAATCTCAAAGAAAACACCCAGATCTGTTCAGAACTGGTGATCAAGGACACCACATACACAAATGCTGTAGATTAAGCCAACATACTGGCTGACAGATTCAGTGAAAGCTTTACCCCTCTATCCCCCCATCAGTAAATCAGGACATCCCTCAGTACCTGCCCCCTACCCCATATCTGTAGGGAACAGGTCATCACTGCCCTCTCAAAGGCAAAAAATACAGCCTCCATTGGACCAGGTAACATCCCAGTCTGCATCCTACATGAACTCAGGCATGAACTTGCAGCACCAATAGGCACCCTATTCAACCAAAGCCTGAGTACCAGCTTTGTCCCAGCTGAGTGGAGGATAGCCACTGTCATCCCTTTACACTAAGGTGGAGTGTCCACCGACCAGGAAATTATAGACCCATCAGCCTAACTAGCCTGATCTGCAAGGCCATGGAATGGATTATCATGGACCTCATTAACAGGGACACTGGCAGCCTCCAAACACTCGACCCTACAGAGTTTGGCTTTGTCAAGGGGAGGCCATGTCTATTAAATCTGGTTGACTTCTTTGAGACAGTCACCAAAGCCATGGACAAGGGGAAGATGGTGTACACCACCTACCTTGACCTGGCCAAAGCCTTTGACACTATTCCGCAATCGGGCATAATAGATAAACTCTCTCAACTAGTCATCAATCCATATGTTACCAGATGGGTAGCAAACTGGCTCACTGATAGAATGCACCTAATCAAAATAGGGGAAGCCACCTCAAGCAGTAGACCTGTAACAAGCGGCATACCCCAGGAATCGGTCCTGGGGCCTTATTGTTATTTCGGATATACTTCGCTGAGGTGCAGGCCAAAACCAGTAGGCTATGGCTGACCAAGTTTGCAGATGACTGTAAGCTGGGCATGGTCAATTCCCCAAGTGATGTGGATGTCCTCCAAGAGGGTCTCACCCAAACAAATGACTGGTGCCAGAAACATGGCCTCAAGCTGAATGCCAAAAAATGCATCATGATTCCCTTTAGGGACCGTGACGTCCCCACATATTATCACATTAATAACAACGTCCTTAGCATGCAATCAGTCGTAAGTGATTTGGGCACCCAGGTTGATAGCAACCTGACTTTTGACCACCATGTTGCTTCCGTTGTAAAGAACGCATTCTACATGGCCACCTCATAAGTAAGGGTATCTCATCCAGGGACAAGGAGGCCATAACATCTCTGTGTTCATCACTTATAAGGCAAATTATTGAGTACAATGACCCCTTTGGTATGTACTTTGCAAAGCATATGCAGCAGCTGGAGAGACCACAGAGGTCCCTCACAAGGAGAATACAGGGCCTCAAACATCTACCCTACACAGATAGCCTAAAAGCCCTGTCCACAACTCAGTTTCGTACAGACTCCTCAGAGATGACTTCTGTCTGGCATACAAAGCAATCTCAGACCCCGCCTTGATGGCATGGCTGCATATCCACAAGTCAAGCTCTACTCGAGTAACCCACACATGCAACCTCAACCTGGTCTGTGACATCAATAGCACTTGGCGAAACAGATTTGTGTCCCAAAGATTCCCCCATCTGTGGACTAGACTCCCTCTCCATGTCAAGCAGAGTACCTCATTATCCCTTTTTAAGCACAACCTGGATAACTGAATGGGAAACAGAAAATACACCTCCTGGGATTCCACCTGTGTCCCTGCTGGACATGGGCTTTGGGTGCTAACTTGTCTAAACATGGGATAAACTTTTGACTGGGCTTATAAGGGCCTCAGGGCCAATAACCTAGTAACTTCCTATGATCCTATGATTTCTTCTCCACTTATGTAGCTGCAGACTCTCTGTCCCTGCCTGTGCATGGAAGAGGCTGTTGTAACGTTTCATTTGATTTGCTGACCCCAGCAAGAGAGTAAAGAGAAAGGAGCAACTGTGGGAAGTAACACTGAACACCTTAAGAAGGACCGCTTTTCTACTCTTCTCAATAGAAGTGAAAAATATAGAATTTTTTATGTAAGTTGTCAGTACAGAGAATATTAAGAAGGCAATGACTTAACCTCTGCTTTTTGATTACTGTGAAACCATCACTGCTCTGCTTTGGCAGGAGCAGTGTTACACAAGGCATTGTATTTACTGAAGATTTATACTTCTTGAATCTCATTGATTTTAGCTCAAAGTATTGCTCTCTCACTCTCTCTCTCTCCTAATTCCTCCTAAAATGGCAATTTTGGAAGAAAAGATGTTAGACTGCACTTGATAAATAATGATTGCCATTGTAGTTAGGGACATCTTTTAATTCAGAAATTACTTCTTTATTCACATTCTCTTATTCTTTCAACTTCATACTTTAATAGTACTGATATTTTAAAAAATGTCGCTGAGTGTCTGTCGTTATTTCTTGATTTGTTCCTGGTTTTGGAGGTAAAAGGTTGAGAACTGTGGCTGAAATCAATGTAAAAATAATTATTGCTATGGCTTGTGATTGAGCATGCATGTCTATGTTCCTCTGCTTGAGATGGTGCAGTGTATGTAAGAGTAAATGCTTAGCAATAATTTCTTTCACTTCCCATCACAGTTTTCAGCATCGCACAGAATAATTGGTTGTCTTTGGTGGTCTGGGCATTATGTGTGGGGTAGCAACTGATCATTTATATAGTGACAGAGTTAGTAACATTGTTAGCATTGCCATCTCATAGAGCTTGTCTCTTTGGTTGAGCTCTTGACTGTAGACCATATCTGTAAGAAGCAGCAACAATAAAAGTGAATCAGGAACACCACAGCAACACAACAGAACCAGTACCAAACTCAGCCACGTTTATTAGCTACTTCTCTCTCTAGCGCCTCGGCCACAGTAAGCCTTCAAGGAATTCAATATCTGTAAGAAGTCTGCATGCTCTCTCTGTCTTTGTGTGGGTTTTAACTGGCAATCAAAATCAGATGTATCTACAATTGGCTATCATTATTCTTCTAATTTTACATCAATGATGTGTACATATTGTAATTAAGCCTTTATCACATTAATGATGTCTACATATTGTAACTAAGTCTCTACCATGGAAGTGAACATTCTAGTATAAGAACTTTACTATGCTCATATCATGTAAATGAACTTTTTTGTGTATAGAATTATTTTATTATTTTAATAAATGTTTATTAACCGGTGCTTTTCTGCATGGCCTCCACTGAAAAGGGGCTTTCTGTACACCCAAATGGACAAATACAATATAAAATAAAAATTTGGAGTATATGGGTAAGGAGACATGATGTGCATGTACCTCTTATAGCAACAAATTAAATTATGCTACTGTATTTCATTTGCGCTCTCACATTCACCCCAGTTTGACATCAGTGGGATGCATCAAAAGTGTGCCTTTTGGGTTAGGAGCGGTTAGGGGCTAGGAGGTATGCTATGTGGATGTACGACAGTGACTGTACTTTCACTTTCATCCCATTTAACATAAAAGGGGTACACAGAAGATAACTATCTTTTGGGGGGGTTGGAAGGCAGGCACTTACCCCAGACTTGACCTATGTGCCTCATAAGCATTTGTATTCTCAAGTTCACTTTATCAAATAAATTCTTCATAATTTGTTCACTTGTCTCATGAGTGTATTTCTCCATGGTTAATCCCTACTGTATCACTTCTTTTTGAAATCTTGATTGATTGGTGATGGTCCACTGACACTTTTTTTGTGATATCCCCAAGCAAGTGGAAAACTGTGATTTAAATAACTGAATTGGTACAAGGGGTTGTGGGTTACTTGTTAGGAAATGGCAAGCTGCAAAGGTGGCAACACTGCTAACATTCAGTCCTGGTAACTGTTTGAAATTCCAAGACTCATAAATATGGGCCCCAGAATAACAAGACTGAATGAGTGAAAATGTGGACTTGTCTAAGATCTCTCTGTTTCAGAGTATTTCCTTTTCTCTGAGGCATGGCAATCTTGGAGTTAGTATATTTAAGTTTAGGAGGTTGGGGATTGCCCGCCACATTGAGTGGTACATGGGGGATTGCCCCCTGCAAAAAAAGGAAAGTGTGATGTTCAACATTCACTGTTCTCCTGCATTTTCATGCTTTTTTACTTAATTCCAGGATTCAGGTTACAAGTCTCTGAATTGCAATAGTAAGCCTTCAGTCCTTCCTTAAAATGCTGTCCGAGGAGATGACCACTAATCAGAGATTACTACAAATAAAAATTGAAGGAAGCAAAGTAACTGAAAAGGACAGTGTGATGCTGACAGTCAAGAAAGTAGGAAATTACAGCACATTGACTGAGAGAGAAAGAAACATATTAACCAATGTTTCATCACAGGTCTCTAGTAATTCCTATAAAGTGACAGACAGAAGCCTATAGTGTAAAATAAAATCATGTAACATGGCAACGCCTCTCTATTTACCTTGCATTTTAACAAATTAGATAATAGTAATTACCACTTACAGGAATGTAAAGGCATTAGTAATACAGAGAAATTCAAGACATGATGAAAAGCATATGTTTAATCAGTTTTTGGGTGCACTTGCCCTTTAAGCAATAAGGCATGACAGAGTGTTTGTTATTGTGTAATGTCTTTTCTGTCATAAGACGAAGTATAAGTAAAAACTGGATGTTAATAATGATGAGATCTTTTAGGCATTCATTTCTCTTAAGCTTGGGGCATCTCAGTCAGTCTTAATAATAATCTGCTAGCTGTTATTGACACCAGCTACATCACATTTTATAACAAGGAATCATGGTATCATGTATCTTGAGTTTTACAGCCATTTACTCATTGCTAATACCCTCCCTTAAAGTGTACCTTCTTTTTCAAGGAGGGCTAGGGGTGAATTTATGAATACCCAGCCAATCATCTAGTCCCTGTTTGAAGGAAGATAATGTATCACACTGCTTGATTTGCAGCAGAAGCTTATCTACAGGTGAGAAAGGTACTGTGTAATGAACTTATCTGTAAACTATGTTTTATTTATTTGTCCATAATGGCTTGGAAGGAAAGGATTAGATCCCTCTCAAGAGTCTATATGATACTGAATAAAAGGACAATGCTTCCAGTCTTTTCTTGTAACTTAAAGTTTTTAAGCCAGTTATCTTCTCAGAAAGGAAGCTCTGGGTCTTTCTAGTTGTTTGATATATCTAGTGAGGTACATCCCAAAGGGGGCATAGTATTCAATAATTGGCCTAATTGATGTTGATTATATGGGGATAATGACTTTAGATCTAGATGATATTCATATGTCAATCAGTTGAACTAAGTAGAAGAACTTTCAGACTACTGTTGCTACAAAATGATCAAAGGAGAGAGAATTGTCAACCACTGGCTCCTAGGGTCTTTACCAACAAATTAATTCTAAAGTAGGGTATTGTCTATGTTGTATGCTGGTGGGAGAGTTAGTCTACTAAATGTGGAAATATTGTACTTTTTAGCATTTAATTGAAGCCCATTTTGTACACCATTTATTTACAAGTATAAATTCATGCTGAAGGGCTTGATCATCAGTTGAAGACTTGACAAAGCTTTCCAGCTTACATTTATCTATGGTCTTAGTAATCCAGAGATCTTGGTTCATTGTGTGGAGATCAGAAATATAAATAATGAACAAAAGAGGTCTCAGCACTCCACCCAAAGAAATACCACTTTGTCACCTTCATTCTCTCAGATGAGGCATCTGCTACCTGCACCATACGAGTTCTGTCTTTAAGCCAATTTGCTATCCATCTTACCACATAGGGATCTTTTTATAATGCATTAAGTTCATTAACAATGCCAGTATGAGGAATGGTGTCAGTCACTTTAGCTATGTCAATATATACAAAGTAGACAGCACAACCACTGTCTACAGCTTGTGTTACTCTTTCAAAGAAGTTGGCCAGATTCATTAGACAAGATATACTCTTGACAAGGCCAAATTGCTGGAAGTCCATCGGGATGACATTTTTACTGTTGTAGTTTACCAGGTCAGTTATAATATGTTATGTCACTTTGCAGGTAACATCATACCTCTCAACTGTACCAAATTCCTTGGTATTTACTGGTTTTGAGGGCAAAATAATGGGGTGCCACGAATTACCGAGTGGCTCCTTTAATTCCCAAATTTCCCATTTTTTTTTTCATATTTTGTTTTTGGGCGAAGCTGTTGCTGACATCATCATGTGCAGGGGTGTGCCCGATGATGTCAACTGTGTGAAGCAAATGCCAGCCTGTCGGAATTTGGCTGAGTGGTGGAGGGGGTATGTACTGTACTCTTTCTTTACCTGGCTCTGACTGATGGCTGTAACATAGTGTCATGGCTGCACACACTTGCAAGTTGTATTAAAACACTGAGTGGATTACTAATTTATGGTTGAATGTTGTGGAATCAAGAACCCTGGCTGCCTTAGTTAAGTTAGCTGCAGCAGTAAGTTGTAGAGTGGCAGGGGATGAATCTCTTGAGTCTCCAGCATTCAAGTTCTGTTTTTGTTTTAAATTAAAAAAAAAAAAAAAAAAAAAAAAAACAAGCCGGAACTATTACTCCTTAAAGTTAGTGTAGCAGTCGAGCTGGAGAGTTGTGCTGTCACTGGTCTTTAAGTCTTCAGTCACCAAATAGGAAAAATGTGATTTAGATAACTGAATTGGTATAAACACGAAGAAAAATGTAGAGGTTTTCTTGCTTCCATTTGGCATATTATTGGTGTTATTGTGTCTTGCTGGAGCAGAACAGTTCAGGTACTTACTTGTTAACTGTGATTTTAGACCTGCATAAAGCTATTTATTCTGCATATTTGGTATTTTTTCATACCTTTACTTCTGGTAACCTACATGTCACTACCCGCAACACCACTTAAGAGTTAACTGCTGATGTAGCTTGACTAAACATATACATAAACATGTTTCAGTCTGTAAACATCAACTTTTGGTTGTACTTCAAGAGCATTTACTGTGGCCGGTTCGTGATGCCTTCAGCATTGATCACAGGAAGAAGGCTTAAAGAGCTTCTGATTTCTTTCCAAGCTTTATCTGTTCTCTTCATACCTCTCAATCTCTCAGAGCAAGAAATCTGGACAAAGCCATAAATAATGGTGGGACAAAGGCCAAAAATAGATGTTAAATGTTTCTCCTGTAAACTCAGATAGTTCCTAGAATAACAGTTTTTGAATTATTATGTATTTTCAGAGGGATATGGAGTGTAAAATTCAAATATCTGCCATTATTATTATTATTTAGTGACTTAAGTCTTCATGTTGGTATCCCACAATTCAGTATGATTGGGTGGAGCTACATGAATATGTACGCAAATTATATATTAATCGGTGCCCCGATTTTTGGCTAGTTGTACCGACTTTTCATGGGCCTTTGTCCAGATATTTGTTTCCTGGTTGAGAGGTATGGGTAAGATTCATCAGGTTGATAGGCCTATAATTCACTGGGTCAGTGGTAGGGCTACCCTTGTGGAGTGACATCACTACTGTTGTGCACAAAACTTCAGGGACAAAACCCTTTTCTAAACTCAGGTTAGACAGCTTAAGGAGTGGCTCTGTCAAGGTTTTTTTTCTCAGTACTCTTTATTAAACAGCCAGGTATCTTTTCAGGTCTTATGCGGGAAGTATTTTTAGTCTTGGAGAGCACCTTCAGTAAATGTTCTTTAGTGCTAAGGGCAGGTCTGAGAGTTTCAGGGGTAAGTGTGTTTTAAATACTCTTCTCTTGGGGAAAATTAATACCAAATTTGCTTGCTAGCATGTTGATAATGTCTACTAGGTTAAAATAGCTGGTGACATTACAAATAAGTCTACAACAATTTGGGGTGTATTTTCTAGTTTTCTAACATAGCTAAAGTCGGATTTGTAATTGTCCTTAGCATGAAATGCCACCCTTAGTAGACAACAGTATTTTTCAAGTTTTCAGTTGAATTCCTGATGTTCCTTCATTTCAGGGTCTTTTGATTTACTGTATGTTTTAATGCATTTTCTCATTATTGTATAATTTAAGTTGGTTGTTGGAGGAAAAAGTATTAATAATAAGCGTCAAAATGAATTTTCTCTAGTAAAGATATTTCATACATTACAACTGACAACATGGATTTCTGTATTTCAGACCAGAAGAGCATGTTTACAAGTGTATGCTGCAAGCAATATAAAGCTCATAGTACTGCTTTGTTACGAAACAAGGAATATTATAGCTTGACCTTGTTCTGCTACATGTTCCTTAATGAATACAGCCTTGTCTGTGTACTGAGCAGATGAAATCATGAGAAAATTAAGCAGTGCAGCAGTAATGAGAATGTGCTGAAATGTTAAAATATTGACAGGTTCTGAAAAATAATTGCACATTTCTAATGTCAATCAAAGAAGTAAATCATGCTTAGAAGAAATATTCTAGAATACCTATTTTCATGTACTTAGTGTCCATAGTCCTGCCATGTTAGTGGTCTAGTCTCATCTATTTTAAATCATATGAGATGCTGCCAGTCTATTCTGAAAATAAAAGTCTTGCCTTGAACTTCTTTCATGTTTTAGCAGATTTACTAATGACCAGTGGTAATAAGGATCCTCTTAACATTGGCATGCTTAGCCAATTTTTGCTAAAGAACCTAGCATGTTATCTCATATGCCTATAAAATGTGTGACTCAGACAGCAGAATAGTGTGAGAGAAAGCAGTGGCAAAACAAAAGGAAATGGGATCTCAGCTCTTCAAATTAGCCATAACAAACAGACTTTGAGGTATCTTCTGCAAATGAAGATGAGGATGGGAGGGTTAGGACAGCAAAACATCAGCTAATGAAAGAATACATCATGAAAAAATGGAGCTGCAGAATACATCATGAAAAAATGGAGCTGCAGTAGAGGTACCAACTTTAGTATTTCATTATTAGATACATGGACTGTGAGTCTGTTTAAGTTCTCAAAGGCCATTTCCCTTTCAGATAAGATGCTAATAAACAAATGCTTTTCAGTCTTCAAGAGCATTAATGATGTGCTTTGTGGTCTAGTACAGGAAACAGTAAAGGAATCTCTGCCAAATAGCAGAAGAAATGAGAGAAAAAATGCAAGTGTAGGCAGGAATTGATAAGGCAAAATAGATTGCTCAGAAGCTGTCATTTAAAGACAGAACCCTTCTTGACATTTTGGCAAAAAAAGTTTTAAAGTTTGACTTTTTTTGAAGCTCAGAGTTTAGCCATGAACTGGTTAAAAATCTGTAAGCAGCAGAGCATGTGTGGGTTTGTCTCATGATATTTCTTTCTGTGAGCTGTCCAAGGAAAACAGATGAAAATATATCATAATTTAAAATAAAAGAAAGTTTTCTGCCTAGTAATGTTTTTCAGCACTCGTACTTCCAAATTAAGACTGAACTGAGTCTGGACAGATTAAAAAATAAAGAATCCATTTTACATTTATTTTTTGCAAGAGACAGACTGTATTCCAATTACAGTGGAAAGCAGAAAAAGAGAACTTTCCACATATTTTTAGCCACAAATCATAAAGGTCCAGACAGAGTCATGCAGACACTGAGATGTTCTTACTACTCAGAAGACATTGCATTCCAAAGCAAGGGAGGAAAAAGAAAAGAAAGTTTTGCATGAAAAAGACTGATTTAATCACATTTTCTTCTTTTCACAGGTTCTATGTGCAGTGACATTTTAGACATATTTTAACAGGTTTAAATTCCAAGTGTGTTGGAATACAAACTGAATCCAGCATGTAATATAATGAGCTCAAGATGTTGGCTGTAAGCCAAAGTAATTTCCATGTTCTTAATCTGATAGTTTTATTACACATTTATTTTCTTTCACTTCCTAAATACAGAGTGGACCTTTACTTATTGCCAGTGTTATACTGTAGTCTTAATGACATGATTTCAGTTTCAGTGAGTAAAAAGTATTTTACTGTGAGAATCAAACACAGAAAATGCTTATTGTATAAAGCTAACATGTTCTGATATTTTTGACAAAAAAAGCATGTGCAGATTTGAATACAAGTAATTATAAATTCAAGTAGGCATGTGTATATACATAAGCACACACACAGATATACACAGACCGTTGCAAGATATTTTGTATGTATTGGTGTATCCTACCCCCTATATTGGGAAAATGACCTAAGGTTTATGCAGATATCATTTCAGTTTTATTTCATATAGTATTTTTAATGCTAAAGATTTCATAAAGGAAATGTGAGTTACTTTTCATATTAATATTTATAATGAAATTGAAACCACAAAATTTAATTGCAAAAATGTATGCATACAAGATGGTTGACTGCGGTGGTGGTGCTGCAGTAGCATTGTCGCCTCACAGTAAGACACTGTCCTGTTCGATTCTCAGCTAGAGCGTCTTCTGTGTGGAGACATGCATGAATGGGCGTACCTTCATTGAAGGTTGTGCATCAGGGTTGGCAACTCGGCACGTAAAAATCTACTGCCAATCATTAGCGGACTGGAGTTCCGCTGTGGCGAACCCTAAAAGCCGAAAGACACAACAACATGCATACAAGATGGTTAAGTTATTGGTAACAGAAATTCAGAGATATTTAAAATGGGAATTACTAATAAGCATCTGCAGTGTGTGAAAATATAGGGTTTATTTACTGGTAAAATGTCATTTTTAAAGACTATATTTGTTGATAGGAAAATAATCAACAAGTGAGGTACATGTTCTACAGTGACATTATAGTGAAACACCCAAGTCTCATGGAGAATGATTTGAGAGCTTTGAAACACCATAATATTAAATTATCCCACTTTGTGTGGTTATGGACCAAATTGTTTAAAATAACATTATTGTCAACAGAAAAATAAATATGCAAGTATTCATTCTCAAGTGCATAAATATTCATTTGGCAAAAGCTGTTTTGACTAAATTCATATTTGTTCTTATTGTCACAAGGATAAACATCCTGGGTAAACTGGAATCAGCAGTAAACTTAATGAATTAGAAAAGGGAAAAGCTTGCTCATATACGCGTATAGTATTCAAAACCAGTCATTTTCTAATATACTTTCATAGGGCAGAGTTCTAAAGACAAAATAGTTATGTCTCCTGAAAATAATTATGTACTGACCATAGGAAATGCTTCACTAACTTCAGTGTGGAATGAAAAACAATACATGATGCACATGAGGCTAGGAAAGTCATCACTGTTCTAAATTATAGCCACAATTAAAATAAATCGGCAATAATTGTGGAAAATAAAAGGGAGTAATAAAAATTCTGTTGTTTATGTTATTTATTAGCTAGAGTTAGGATCTATGGAAGTAAACAAAAATAAGAAGTTCTGTACCTGAAATGTTTAAAGCTACAAAGCAATATGTGTTTACTGTAAAAAAACAAATACAATTTGCAAGTTATATAAAATCAGAAGATTTGGGATTCCCTTCTTGACTAACCAGTTGCTGCTAATCTGACTCATAAAAAAATAGGTATTTTGTAGTGTATAATAGGTTCCTGTAAGACTATTTATTTTGTGTCAGAAAACCCCAATTTTTTATGTTTATTCCATTGTTTGTAAAAATAAAATTAACATGAGTTGTGCAAAAGGATTTCGGCATTGGAGCAATTGTGGGTAGATATAGGAAAGCCTTCATTCATGCAGAGAGTAGCAACCAACAAGAATTCTTACTTGTTTCAGACCAGCAGTAACTGATGCATTGTAACTGTGTCCAGATCATCTTACACATATTCACATGTATAAATTTTCCCCAAAAAGTCATGTTTCCTAAAATTACAGGGAGCTATAAACCAATGAGCTAAATAACATAACATTCTAAAAACAGTTTTCATAGGTTCATAGGTGTGTATTAGGCTAATGGCCCTGGAGTTTTTACAAGCCTACCCCACAGAAGTGACGTTAGTTCAAGTAGAGCCACTGGAGTGATCCCCGGGGTGAACTTTCTATTTCCCATCCACTCATCAAGATTTCTCTTGAAGAGGGCCAGTGAGGTGCTCTGCTTGACATGTATGGAAAGTCTATTCCAGAGCATGGGTAGTCTCTGGGTTATGAACCTGTCCCTCCAGTATGTTCTGTTGATTGGGGTAATGAGGTTGAGGTCTCTGGAGCATGTCGTGCGGAGGGAGTGGGATTTCTTTAGATGTAGCTTTTCTAACAGAGCTGGGTCAGATATGGCTTTGTAAGTCAAGCAGAGACAGCCTCTTAGTAGACGATATGAGACAGAGAATAGCTGGAGATTTTTGAGTCTGTCCATGTTGGACATGTGTTTAAGGCCTAGGATCCTCTTCATGAGGTACTTTTATGGCCTTTCCAGCTGTTGCATGTGTCTAGTAAGGTACATGCCAAATGGGGCATTATACTCGATGATTGGCCTAATGAGGGAAGAGTAGAGAGAGATGATGACCTCTTTCTTCCTGGATGCAAAACCCTTGGTAATGAGATTTGCCACATAGAAGGACTTTCTGACCATAGTGGCAATGTAGTAGTCGAAGGAGAGGTTGCTGCCACCTGTGTCCCCAGATCTCTAATAATGCCTTCAGTGTTCAGTGGACTCCCATTAATGTGGTAATTAGTGGGAACTGAGTTTTTCCCAAAGGGGATGATGATGCATTTTTTGGAATTAAGCTTAAGGCCATGGTTTCGACACCAGTCATTGGTCTCAGTGAGGCCTTTATGTAGGATGTCTGCATCACTTGGGAAGTTAATAATGACTCCCAGCTTGCAGTCATCTGCAAACCTGGTCAGCCAGAGTCCCTCTGTGTTGGCCTGGACTTCTGCGAAGTAGATGCCAAACAGGAGAGCACCCAGGACCGATCCCTGTGGGACTCCATTCATGACTGGTCGGGAGTCCCCTACTTTCACACTGTGGGTTCTATCTGTGAGCCAATTTGCAACCCACCTAGTGATATAGGATTGATACCTAGTTTGGTGAGTTTTTCAAAAATTCCTGAGTGGGGAATGGTATCAAAGTCCTTGGCTAAATCGAGGTAGGCTGTATGAGCTGCCTTCCCTTCATCCACAGCTGTGGTGACTGATTCAAAGAAGTCAACCAGGTTGAGCAAGCATGACCTACCATTCACAAAACCAAATTGCATGGGATCTAGAGTTTGGAGATTCCCTCTATCCTTGTTAATTAGGTCCATGATGATGCGCTCCATAGCCTTACATATCAGACTCGTTAGGCTAATGGGGCGATAATTCCCAGGGTCTGTAGTTGCTCCCCCTTTATGGAGAGGGATGACTGTAGCAGTATGCCATTTAAAAGGGACAAAGCCTGAGGTAAGGCTGTGATTGAACAGGGTACACAGATGTGGTGCCAGTTCACTTTGTAGTTCATGTAGAACACATCCAGGGATATTGTCGGATCCCATGCAAGCTGTATTCTTGGCCTTGGACAATGCAGCTTTAAACTGTGCTGCAGCAATGGCTGGCATTCCTCCAGTATTGTGATTGGTCCTTTAGGAGGGGAGAGAGGGTAAAGTTGGCACTGAATCTGTTGGCCAGTATGTTGGCAATATCTGTTGGCTCAGTATAGGTGGTACCAATGTGCAGTAACTGAGAGCAAACCTGGGTATTGCCGTGGACATTTTTGATATAACTATAGAAGGCTTTGTGGTTGTTTTTAATGTCTGCCACAATTCTGCCTTCATAGCTGGCTTTAGAGGTGTTGATGAGGGATCTCAACTTTTTGTTGAGGCTAATAAGGGAGTTTTTCCAGTCTTGGCACTTCACCTTTTTCTCCAGCAGTTTCTTCATTCTGTTGAAGAGTTTATTAATGTCAGGGGACCACCAGGTTGGCTTCCTTTTTTTGGAGGAGAGCATCTTGGTTCTGTTGGGTATGGCTAGTTCCATGCATTTATGTATGTGTTTGTACAGTGCATTGCTGTATGATTTGGCAGTTATGCATGTATTTTCCATTGACATGGGTGCCGTGAAGTTAGCCACATCTGTTTTTAGGAGCTGAAAGTCAGCTTTGGAGAAGTTTTTCATGGCAGGGGGTGTGGGTGAGATGTAGATTTCCATGATGATTAGTTTGTGGTCGGGAGGAATTGACTATTGGTGTAGAGCAACAGTTGCCCATGTTAGTAATAACCAGGTCAAGGATGTTGCTTCCTCTAGTGAAGGTAAGAATGAGCTGGTCCAGGGTATTGGAACTTATGAATTCCAGGAAGCATTGGGCCAGTGTATTGGTGCATGAGTAGTTTTCCCAGTTGATGGAGGGGTAGTTGAAGTCACCTAGTATGAGAGTGTTGGGCTGGACCCTAATAGTTTCAGGTTCCTATTAGAACTCCGAACACTTGAAATGTCGAATGTCATATGGTCGACACCATATGATCGACATTTCAAGAGTTCGAAGGTTAAACGTAATGGCACCGTTTGGTGCAGAATGGGAGAATTTCCCTTTTCTACACTGAAGTGCAATCCTGGAGTTGGTATATTTAGGTAGGGGGTGTGTGGGGGGCTTGCCCCCCTGCCTGCACCATTAAGGTAATTTTTTTTTGTTTTATTATATATTCGAACTTTTAAACTTCAATCATATGTTGTCGAACATATGGGATTCAAAGTTTAGAAAATTTGAATATATAATATAGACCCATAGTTTCCAGGGTGCTTAGGAACGTGGAGTGAGAGTCTTGGCACATGGTTGGGAACCTATAGCAGGCTACGACCTGAATTGCCATCTTACCCACTGTTAGTTGTACCTGAAGTATCTCAGATGCATTATGCTGGGATACTAGTCTGGTGGTGTGCATATCCTTTATGAATATGGAGACACCACCGCCTTGCAGCTTCGGTCCATGTTCTGGGGCCAAAAGGTGTGGAATGAGTTATAGCCTGGTAGCGCAAGGGTGCTTTCTGCTGATTTAAACTAAGTCTCCTTTACAGCACAAATGTCAATGTTCTCCATTTTGAGGAGTGCTTCAAGCAAGTGCATCTTGAGATTTAGACTTCTAGCACTGAGCAGCATGACCCTCACATTGCATTTATTTATAGCTGTTACGGTGGTAACTTGGTCGTTGGAACTTCGCCTAAAAAGGCACTATAGGGGTGGCAAGAGCATTAAAGAAAGAGAACAAAGGCAAGCAACTTGGTGAAGTGGGAAGTGCTGAGCAAAATTATTCAAACGAAAAACAAATCACAATTCCACACAATGCAAATGCAAACTTCTTTTACTGAATAAAATGTCAAAACAAAGCTTTCGGATAAAACAATCCTTCATCAGTGTTACCACATACCTTCCTGGGCCACATAATCCGAGAGGTCCTCCATGTCTCTTTTCATGTAGTCCGAGGAGGTGCATCTCAGATCATTCACACCCACATGGACAGTGACAGAGCCATACTTGTACTTGTTGTGGAGTGACCTGAGTTTGAGTGTAATGTGTTGGATTCTGGCACCTGATCGCTGACTGTTACCTTCTCCTTATTCAACCTAGTGAGTGGGACATCAGTGTGCTTTACTGTTGAGTCACCTATGATTAGTGTATTAGGCAAGCTGTTTTGCCTTAGGAGTTTAGGTTGAGGGCACACTGTGTATGTGAGCTATGTATCTTGTGGTTTGTGCTGTGTAGTGGTTGTCAAGGGTGATTCTGCCTTGGAGGTCTCTACTGTTTGGTTAGATTTCTACTGAGAGCCTCTGCAAAAGGGGGGGTGTGGTTTGTGTTTTTATGTGAGAGCTGTGATGGTGGGTGTTCTAGAGGGCTATGTGTTGCATGTGAAGTGGTGGAGGTGTTGACCTTCTCCTCTTGGCTGGCTATTCCGGTCTTGGCTTGAGAGTGCATGGATTCCAATTTGGATATATATAAGTGCATCTCTTACAAGTCTGAATGTTGGGAGTTAAGAGGAGAGGGTTGCCTGTCTACACGAGGTAGTTGCTACACTGCCTCAGAATGCCCAATTTCACCAAGTTAATAGGAGAAAGCACAGAGAACTGTCCTTTAGACATGCCAGGATGGTTGGTCGTGATTACTAAATACTTGAGCTGTTTCCTTATATATTCCTTTTACAGGAAAAATGTCACTCAACGTGTCTGAATCTGTACAGAGCACTGCCAAACACTTGAGAGGAAACTAATATGTAGACCCTGAAAATTTAAGGATGAAGTATTTAGGCAGATATTCTGAAGTTAGAAAGAAATCAAGCAGTACTTACTGAAAAATAAAAAATTAGCTTGTCAAGAATGATGAAAAGAGGGGAGTCGCATGAATGGCTACTGCCTGGCTACTACTAATGCTGGTCTCAGCACAGCTTCACTCTGTTGGGATACAATACTCCTTTGCTTCTTCTCTCACCAGAAGCAAAATGTTAGCACCAATCCCAAGAAGAGAAGCAGGCCACGGCCTGCTTGGTGATCCACAGTGTTGTCCCAGATGATGCAATGGTCTGCAGACTTGTAGCCTTTTTCTGGTAGATGCCTCAAATAGCAACCAGACCAATCAGGTACGTTAAGCACGGACACTTATTCTCCAATCAGAAAGAGTCAGGAATCAATGCACTCTGCTCCTACTCTCATGCTGACATTTTTTCCTGCATTAGTTTAATAATATGCTGTTAGTAATTCTCAAATCCTTTTGAGGAAAATCTAAGTAAAACAGGACTAAGTAATTAATTGATTAAGAAGAAAGGAAAAAGGGTAACCTAGTTATAAATGGTTAGAGAAATGTAGCCAGGATAGTGTGGAGTTTACCATACTCTGTTTGATAAATGCAGCAGGATCTTATACATTCAGCAGAACGTCCACTAACTCAAGCAGATGGTGCATTGGCTTAACGTCTCAGACGAAGGATGGCACACCTAGAAATACAGCACCCCGATGCTGCACTGCAGTGCCAGGACTGGAAAAGGAATCCAAGTACCTGGTGTGGAAATAGAAACCACAGCCTTCTGTACTAAAGGTGGATGTGCTACTCATTGAGCTATCAAGACTGCTGTGAAATTAGTAAGTTTGAAATCCTTGAAATCCAAAATACTGGTACCAACTGGTGTAGAGATTTTGAAGGTTCAGGGGAATAGTTTATGATCTTTTTTTTATTTGGAAAGGAGAGACCAGGGCAGTAGTGCATGAAGAAGCTAATAAAGGACCAGGTCAAGAATATTATGTCCTCTAGAGATTTTGGTAGCAATCTGGTCCATGGAGTCTTTTGTTTATTAAATCTAAGAATATTTGGACATATCCTACAGTTGTGGAATAGATATTCCAGTTTACTGATGAGTAGTTAAAGTCTCCCAAATGAATCAAGTTCTTGCTTATTGGGAGTTCATGTACATTAATGAACTGTATCTGACTGTCATGTGGCATACAAGGAGTCCTATACTGGCTGTAAACTGATAAATGATCCTATTTAGTGTGAGGTGGAGCTCAATTAGCTCAGTTTGTGTTTCTCTAGGAATCTGTCTAGAGGTGATATCGTCCCAAGCAAATGTCACCAAAATTTCCTCTTGTGTCTGAAGGCATGATAACCATAAATCCCAGATACAGTGGGGGTGTTTTCTGAGCACTTAACCCAATTTTCAGTAATTACACAGACATGGATGCATTCCAAATGCAGGAGAGACTCAAGGTCAGGTATTTTGTTGTTGAGACTTCTGGCATTAAGTAGAACCACCTTTATGCGATTTTGTTTTGGAAATGACATGCTAGTTTGGGATGCCCAGTAGTTAGACTGTGCAGTAAAATGGCAATTTGGGGGCATCAAAGGCTTAAGCTAGTATGAAGAAGCCTTGGAATAAGAGGTGTAGGCCATTCTCAGCAAAACAAGTATGAATGTCCAGCATCTCATCCCTGTTGACATATACTGTATCCTCCTGGAATGACAACATCTATTTAGCCAATTGTTAAAGCCAGTTATCTTTTCCTGGTAGCTAGGCATCATTCTTGGAGAAGGTCAAATTCCTCTCAGGAGCAGATTCTCACCTGCCTATGTGACACACATGGACACTTCTGGCATGCCTCTCAGCATATCCCTCAGGGTTTTTCATGCCAAGATGTTGACCCACACATGAACCACCACCATGTCATAGTCATATTGTTAGGTGAAAGGGCCTTAGGGGTCTTTCAGATAGCAGAGATTCTGGTACCTGAAAGACAACTCACTATCACCCTGTCCCTTGTCTAACCTAGTGAAAGGAGAATCAGTGTGTCTGACTGACAACCACTAAAACATTTTATTTGTAGAGTGGTCTTGTGTACTGGATTTGAGATTATTTATATTTTAGTTACTCCTCGTTGTAGCTCTGTCAGGAGGTGATGAGATGTTAGATTTTTACTGAGACCTATTCTTCATTTGCAAGGATTTTTACAGCTTCAGTGTTAGACATTTGGGGGGGGGGTTGGTGTAGAGTGTTGTGGAAGTGTGTGTTGCTTGTAGTCTGTCTTTTTTTTTTTTTAGGAGAGTAGGCCTCCCTGTTAGGAAACTACCTGGTTCTTTCACAAACAGAATATCTTGTATTAACTTTGTTTGTGTCTTTCGGCTTTTCCCGGTTAGGGGTCGCTACAGCGGAACTCCGGTCCGCTAATGATTGGCAGTAGATTTTTACGTGCTGGCTTGCTGGGCCTAACGCACAACCTTCAACGAAGGAACGCCCATTCAAGTATGTCTCCACACAGAAGACGCTCTAACTGAGATTCGAACGGGCAACGTCTAACTGTAAGGCGACAACACTACCGCAGCACCACCACTGCAGTCCAATATCTTATATTAACTAAAAGTTCATTATCTGTGAGCAACAGGCCGTTTCTACACTGCCTAAGCATACCAAGTGCTCTGAGGCTGGTAATAGTCCATAGACTTGCAGAATTTAACTGAATATTACAAAGGTTTACTAATACAATAAACAATGCAACTTACGTTTGTTACTAATAAATTACACAATATATAAGAAAACAAAGAAAATCCTTAAAGTATAGAGTAAATCAAAGGACCCTCAAATGAAGGATAACATCATAAAATCAAATAAAAACCTGAAAAACACTGTTAAGTCTTCTGAGGTATGCTAAGGATATTTATAAATAAGAAGTTATGTACCAACCATAACGTTCCATGTTAGTTGTCTTCTCTCGCCTTCTTTCTTGCTGGATGGGTTCGGAGCCGATCCTTGGCTCCGACTCGGCACTTGCTAAGCTCGAGAGCTAATTTTACCAGCTTGAGGCAACCCTATATCCCATGATGCAAGGCAGAGACTACCCAGATCTCGTTTGGTAGCTAAGGAAATTAGGAATATATTCTTCCAACTGTAAAGGAGGAAGAAAAGTAACAATACTAAAAATGACAATCATAATCATCATAATCCTCTAAAAGGATCAACCTAATCTAGTGACACTAGAAGCAGATTAGCTAGAAAAAAGGATAAAGCCTCTTAATAGAAGAGGCATAATCTTCTCTGTCTGACCAGGCTAGGGGGATGGAGGGCGGAACGCAAGAAAGAAAGCGAGAGGACAACTAACATGGAACGTTATGGTAGGTACATAACTTCTTAATGTTAAGTTGTCAATCTCGCCTTCATTCTTGCTGGATGGGACCGCGTCCCTAGCACCTCTATCCTGGGTGGCTCAATGGAACAGACTCTTGAGAACGGTGGAACCAAAATTCGCTCTGTCTCTGGAGGCCAAGTCTAATTTGTAATGTGAAACAAAGGTATGAGGAGAGGCCCATGTGGCTGCTGCACAAATAGTGTCTATTGGAAGTCTAGCCTGAAAAGCTGTAGATGTAGCTAGAGCTCTGGTAGAATGGGATTTTGGCCTAGAAATCTACTCTTTGCCTCTGAGCTGATAAATATAAGTAATCACAGAAGACAGCCATCTAGATAAAGTCACCTTAGAAACTGGAAGGCCTTTCCTGTTCTCTGCATAGGATAGAAACAGTTGAGCAGATTTCCTAAAATGTTTAGTTTTGTCTAGATAATATCTGAGCTGGCGGTGAACATCAAGACAAATTAATTTTTGTTCCGCTCTATCAGAATAATTTGGGAAAAACACTGGAAGATCAATGGATTGATTTAGGTTCGTCTGCGATGCCACTTTGGGTAAAAAAGATGGATTAGTCCTTAAAGATACCCTGTCTTTGTGGAAAATTAAGTAGGGAGGATGAATGCAGAGAGCATGAAGCTCAGATACTCTCCTGGCAGAAGTAATGGCGACTAGAAAGAGTGTCTTCCAAGAAAGAAATTTCAACGAACAGGCAGCCGCAGGTTCGAAAGGGGGGAGAATCAAGAATGTTAAAATTAAATTTAGATCCCACTGTGGTGGGGGGTCTCTAATTGGAGGTTTAAGTAAAAAGATACCTCCAAGGAATGCCTTGCAAAGTTTATGTGACATAATGTTGTGGTCCAAAAGGCCTATATGAAAATTCGAAATGGCTGCCAGTTGAACTTTTACTGTGGAGGAAGAGGATCCTGAATGAAAAATCTCAGCTAGGAAGTCCAAGACCGAATGAATCGGAGCAGTATAGGGGTCTATGTTCCTAGCTTTTGCCTAGAAGGAGAAACGTTGCCATTTACTAGTGTAAATCCTTCTGGTAGAAGATTTTAGGGAAGCTACTATGATATCCCGGACAGGATTAGAAATCATAGAGAGCCTGGCTAAGGATGGAAGTGGAGCAACCAAGCAGTGAGGTTGAGAGAAGGTATGGATTGGTGCAGCTGCCCCGACTGGTGGGTCAGAAGATCTGGAACCGGGTCCAGATGCCATGGCTGTACCAAGAGATAACGATGTAGGAACAGAAACCATATCTGTCGAGGCCAATAAGGGGCAATGAGAATCAACTTGGCTCTCAAGGCGGTTGCTTTCTGAATTACTTGAGGTATCAGCGGAAAGGGGGGAAAGGCATAAAGAAGTCCCCGGGGCCAATCTTGGGTTAGAGCATCTCTGGGGGGATGGCCTGGAAGGGGGAAGAGAGAGAAGAAGTCTGGGCATTTGCTGTTTTGAGGTGTAGCAAAAAGGTCGCAGCAAGTAAGGCCCCCTCCTGAAAAATCTCTTCCGTCACTGATTGTTTGAGAGACCACTTGTGAGGCATGAGAATAGCGCTGCTCAACCTGTCCGCTATGATGTTGGATTTCCCGGGGATATGCGTTGCTATCAGAAACCGCTGAGAAGAGATTGCCCATTGCCAAAGTCTGAGAGCCTCTCGACACAGTGGATAGGACTTGGATCCGCCCTGTTTGTTGATATACCACACTACAGACATATTGTCCTTTTGGACTGCAATAGTTCCCAGGGGAAGAGAGTCGTTGAGGGCTTGCAACATTAAAAGCACTGCTCTCATCTCTGGGACATTTATGTGCAGATGGTATTCGTAAGGTTGCCAAGTGCCATGGACCATCCTGCCCTGATAATGCCCCCCCCCCCCACCCGATCAGGGAGGCGTCCGATGTAACCGTGGCGAACGGGGCAGGAGGAACAAAGGGTCTGCCCTGATGAACTTGAGGGGACGATATCCACCAGGTCAGATGGCTTTTGCAAGTTGGAGTGATTATGATCCTGTGATTCATGGGTAGTTGTTGAAAGGGCCATTGGGCGAATAGCATCCATTGTAGAAGACGCATGTAAAAACGGGCGAAGGGAAGAAGTGTTATGACGGCCTCCATAAGACCCAATACTTTCAGAGCAAATCTGGCCTGAATTTTGTAGCTGAGAAGAATCACCTGGACGTGACTTTGAATGTCCAAGATCCTTTGGTCTGTTAACTTTGCTGAAAGTTGTACGGTGTCCAATTTTGCGCCTATAAAAGTAATAGATTGACAAGGCGACAAGGCAGATTTTTCGAAATTTATAGAAATCCCTAGCCCTCTGCAAATGTGAATGGTGTAATCTCTGGCCTGGAGAAGTTAATGCCTGGTGGTGGCAGTGAGCAGCCAGTCGTCTAGATATGGAAACACCTGGAATCCTTGACGTCTCAGGTGAGCCGTAACCACTGCCATACATTTGGTGAACACTGTGGGGGCTGTAGTGAGTCCAAAGGGCAGAGCCCTGAATTGGAAGTGACTGGTCCCCAGCCGAAAGCGGAGAAATCTTCTGGAGCGCCTGTGAATTTTTATGTGATAGTGCACATCCTGAAGATCTACCGAGCACATCCAATTGTCCTTGCCCAGAAAGGGTAGAATGGACTGAAGCATGACCATCCGGAATCTTGTTTTCTTTACAAACTTGTTTAGTTTGCTCAGATCTAATATTGGTCTCCAGTCCCCTGTCTTTTTTGGAACTAAAAAGAACCTTGAGTAGATTCTGGATCCTATTTGGTCTGCTGGGACTGGCTGGATGGCTCTTTTTGCTAACAGTCTTGATATTTCTGGTACTGCTAGTTCCCTTAGACCGGGTGGAACATCTGGAAGGGTTCCCTTTTGCTGAATTGGGGTTTGAATAAAGGGAATTTTGTAACCCTCGGATATAATCGACTGTACCCATTTGTCTTGAGAAAGGGAAAGCCAGGCTATTGGATACAGCGATAATCTTCCCCCGACTGCCTCCGAAGGTGGACAATCGGGCAACATCTCAGGGATGCTGGACGGGTTTGTCAGAAAGAGGCTCTCTGCTACCCTGATTCTGCGGACCCCCTCTGCCCCTAGGGCGGCGTCTGTTGTTGTTACCCCCTCTGCCTCTGGGGGTAAACTGACCTCGTGCATCAGGCGTGACTCCTTGAGATTTGCGGAACCACATTTTCCCTCCCTTCTGACTTTTTGGGTAAGGTCTTGAAGGGGTGGAGAAACGGACTCCTACAGCAGAAAGAGTCTTGCCATCTTGTTCGCATCTAGTCAAAGTGTCTTTCACTTGAGGTCCGAACAAGGTCGAACCATCAAAAGGGGAGTTTGTGAAGGACGCCTTGAAGGGGTCTGCAAAATTACAAAGCCACATCCAGGACTGACGCCTTAAAGCCACTCCTGTGCCTGCGGCCCTACTCGCTCCATCGGCTGCATAATGAGCCGCATGGAGGAGTTAACAATGGAGTTAAGGATTCCTAGCTGTGAGCTAATCTTACCCTGAGACCCAGCAGCTGACGGATCCTGTAAAACTTCTCCCAACTCTTTAAGAATATCTCTTTGAAGGCAGGTGAAGTAACACAAGTAGTTCAGCGATCGCATGGCAAAGGTCGCTGAAGAAAAAATCCACTTGCCGTAGTACCTGTCCATAGTCCTAGAATCCTTGTTAGGAGGATGGACAGGTACTGAAGGATCAGCTAGTTCCTTCTTGGTGGCTGCAGCCACCACCATGGCATCAACCGGGACACCTTTTGTCAAATATTGCCTATCTGGTGGGGCCGTAATAAATTTAGAAGGCCTCCTAGGAATAGGTTCCACCGAATCCGGGGCCATCCACGCCTTCCGAGCCACTACATCCATAAGAGGGTCGAAAGGCGGAGACACCCAGGAGGTGGAGGGTCGAGATCCGAACGCCTCCAGGTATACTGACTCGTCCTCGGAAGGATTAAGGGAGGGCCAGTTCCCCCTCTGCTTAAGGAGTTCAAGGATGTCTGAGAAAGAGACATCCTCAGAGGAGGACCTTGGGGATCCCTCCGACTCATCCAAGTCAGTATCAGATGTAATAGACTCAGGGGAGTCTAGATGTTTCCTCTTACATGTCCTCTTACGCGGAGGTTCACCTGACGGATCAGGAGAAGCCTCGGAAGAGGAAGATATTCCCAATGGGGAAATCTGAGGCGTTGGATCTCTGGGTCCGGGAGCAAGAGAGTGGGAAGAGACGTCAGCAGGCACTGTAGTGGGAGGAGCTGATGGAACTGACCGTTGACTACGCCCAGGGGCTAGTACACTCCTCATCACCTCAAAGGCTCCCCCATCAGAGAGACCAGAAGGTTCCCGCTCGAAGAGATAGGAACTCCAGGCCTCACCAAGAGGGAGGGCTCCGAGGCAGATGTCTGGGCTGAGCTCACCAACGCCGAAGCCCCGAGAGGGAGAACGGGGTCGGACAAGGGTCCGATGCCACTCGCCCCCTCGGAGCCGACAAGAGAGACCAGACGCTCGGATCCCTCCAATGAAGGCCTCAAGGAGGAAATCGGAGCAGAGGACGATGGAGGCGAAAGGGTTGGTATCGGCTCTGACGCTACAACAGTCACGGCTCCGAGCTCTGTAAGAGAGTCGAAGGAGGAATGTTAGGTGGATGAGAAATAGCTACCGTCCGTTGAGACGGGCTATGGAGCATTTGGGCCAATGCCTGAGACTTTAATAGTCTGCTCACCGCTCTCTTGAGGTCATGATCAGACAGCCTGGACGACCGAGAAGAACGGCTCCGATGGCTCTGCTCCGAGAGCAAGGGTGATCTCGGAGCCGAACGTATCGATTCCAATGAGGGGGATCGAGATCTCTTTTTAGAGATAGGTGGAGCCGAAGGAGCCGAGGATACGTCGGCTCCAGCCGGAGCCGACACTGAGTGTCCAGATCTGGCAGTATCGGTGCCGGATGGAGCCGATCCTGTGACTTCTAGCATGGAAGGATCGGCTCCGGCCAGAGCCGATCTCGACACTAAAGAAGTTGAACCAGTAGCCAACGGCTTGGGACTTGCAGCCGAAGGCTTAACAGGTTTCGAGGGCTTCCCCGGAGCCGACTTAGTCGGGGAGCTCTCAGGCTTTAATAAGCCCCTCAATATTAACTTATTTCTGCGCTCCTGCAGGACTCTTGGGCTGAAGGCATGACAGATAGCACAAGAGTCCTGCAGGTGCAGAGGTCCCAGGCAGTAAACACAAGAAGTGTGACCGTCTGTCAGAGACATCTTCTGACAGCACGAGTCACACTTCTTGAAGCCTGAGACCTTTGTGTCCTTCGACATAGCTGTGTCGAGGGAACACAAGCTGACAGGAAAAAAACACAAACACACACACAAATAACACCCAATCCAAAAAATCTTAACAGGGATACAACGCTCAAACAGACACAAAAATCCCTGACAGGAAAAATTAGGAAAGGGGAAGGCCTAAGGCCTAACCTAGGGAAGGGGATAAATAACCCGAAAAAAAGGGAACACTAACGGGAATAGGGTTAAAATAAACATTAAAGTTCACAAAACTAGTAAGGATATGAAAAATAAAAGGGATGAGACTAAAAGTCTTATTATAAGAAAAACTTACCTAGAGCTGGTAAAAGAGGCACCTCGTTAGCGAAGCGGCAAACGAGATCTGGGTAGTCTCCGCCTTGCATCATGGGATATAGGGTTGCTTCGAGCTGGTAAAATTAGCTCTCGAGCTTAGCAAGTGCCGAACCCATCCAGCAAGAATGAAGGTGAGATTGACAACTTAACATTCCTTCTTTAGTTATGTTAGAAAACTAAAATATTATGTCCAGCATTGCTCTGGACTTATTCATAATGGCATTTCTACTTCTTCCTACTTGTCTGTTAATATGAGTGTTCTAGAAACTGCATATTATGTAAAATTCATCACACTGTCGTCTTTTTTGTAAGTAAGCTATCTATCCTGCTTCTTTTTGAAGATGTCTGTTGTATTATGGTTAGGATCTAAATAAGGCCTAATGCTTAGTGATTTTGCTGTGTGGTAATACAGTCACACAATGGGCAGCACTGCCACCTCAAAACAAGCTTATCTGCTGGGGTGCATTCTCTGTGGAGTATGCATGTCCTACCTCTATTTAATGGGCTTTCTCCAGGTGGGCTGTTTTTCTCCCACATTCTGAAGACATGAAGTAGATGGATCATGGTCTCTAAATTGTTTGTCGGTGTGACTGCTTGCAAGTGTGATAAAAAAAAGACCTGGCAGCCTACTTCTGTTTTTCCTTTACCTCATAAACTCCACGGATAGTGGTGGATGCCACAAGATCACTCTTGGAGTCGACTGTGACTCTTAAGAGAGACAGAGCACATTATATTAGTATTATATACTAAAGGAATGACAAAACAAGGAGGACTCTTGGAGGTGAATAGCCCCCAAGCAATACACGGACACAGAGTGCCCATCAGTTAAAGACATTTTATTGCTGCATTCAACACACTTTTTAAAGCCCGAAGGCCTGTGTTCCTTAGGATCCTTGGACACGCTGAAAGGAACAAATTAATATGTACACGCACTAGACCCAACTAACAATAAACAGAGCCTCTAACTCAAACGGCCAAGAAACCGGCGGGAAAACAACAGGGAGGAAAAGGTCTTCTAACTTAAACGGGCCTAGCCCTGGGAAACAAAAGCAGGAAAGCACCACTAGCTAGACACAACACTAAACTCTGACAGAATGGAGCACCAAACCAAAAACCACACAGAAGCAATGGGGAGGACAAGGTCCTATAACTTAAACGGGCCTAGCCCGTGGGGAAAAGAAAACAAACGGGATACACAAACAGCCAGACAAGGGCACAAAAAACAGCCAGAGAAACAAATACAGGCAGTAAAATACCACTACCACACACACACACACACACACACACACACACACACACACACAGCTATGAAAATAGCTTTTTTGAACAACAAATCAAAAGTTTATAAACATGTTATAAACAATATACTTAGCCACGGCCAAAAGCGAGACTACTTCTAAACTTAACGAGCAGCAAACGAGATCTGGGGAATAGACCTGTTGCATGATGGGATACCTCTTAGCCATGAGCCAATTGAAGACTTCGAGCTAGAGTATGGCCGAGTCGGACCCGAGGTTTGGCTCCGAACCCATGGGTAAGAATGAAGGCGAGATTGTACTGCATAACATCATCATCAGTTTGGGAAAAGAATGTGACATACAAGAGCTTGAGCAAGAGGGAGTGTATAAATATTTGGGAAATGATGAAGGATCAACAATAAAACATGAACAAATGCAAATAAAACTTAGTAAGGAATATTTTAGAAGACTTAAATTAATCCTGAAAACAAACTTGACATCTAGGAACAAAATTCAAGCTAAAACCAATTTGCTCTTCCTGTCCTAACTTACAGTTTTTGAGTGATTGACTGGCCCCAAAATGTGTTGGATAGTTTAGGCAGGAAAACAAAAAGGATGCTTCATGTTCACCAAATGACTTATAAAAATCAGTGCATACCAAGAATATATATTCTCCGTTCCGAAGGAGAGATGGGCCTCCTTGAAATTGATTACATGTATAAATCTGCAATTGTGGGACTGCATACATATTTGCTGACCTCACAAGACCCAAACATAGTGAAAGTATTGAAACATGAAGAGAATAAATCTAAGATGACTTCTCTGTTTAATCTAGCAGAAGCATATCGGTGTTAAGCAGGAATGTTAATCAAACCAGAAGTAGATAAAAGTCGTGCAGCAACTGAATGTGCCAAAAAACAAAAGAAAGAATAAAAGGTAAAGGACCAGATGAGAAGGCAAGAAATGTGGAAAATGCATAAATATAGCTGCAAGTATAGAAAACTTCTGGAAGAACTTCATGTTGATCAGGATCGAATGCAGAAATGGTTAAGGACAGGCGAATTCACACCAAGAGATGAAATGTTAATATTGGCACCCCAAGATAGTGGGCTATGTACACGGTTTACAAAGTCCATTGAAAATGTAGGAGAAACAAACAAATGTAGGTTTTGTAAAACAGAACTGGAAACAGTTGCATACCTCGTTGCTAGTTGTGACATTCTAATGGCAAAAGGACTGTATACTGAAAGGCATAATAATGTGTCAAGACTGTTGCTCTGGGGATTGTGCAAACATTATGGTATTGAAGTGGCTGAAAAACACTGGAAACATGAGCCACAAAACATCATAGAAAATGATGGTCTACATCACATGGGATCACCCATTACCAACAGTTCAAAAGATAGATGCTAGAGAACCAGATATAGTGGTCCATGAAAAGAAGGCAAAAGTAGCATTGATTATTGAAATCGCCACACCCAGTGACTACAGTTTCTCACATACAGAGAGACACAGTCATAAAATATCAGGATTTGCAAGCAGAAATCAGAGCAATTTGGAAGAAAGATACCCCAAACAGTTATAATAGTAGTAGGAGCAACAGGTACTATAAAAAAGAATCTACAATCATATTTAGATATGTTACCAATACATGTAACCCCATACGAACTGGAAAAGGAGTCATTACTGGGCACACTGCGGGTGCTGCGAAGAGCACTTCTGGCCGACATCAAAGATTGAAACAATACTAATTTCATGAACTTTAATCGTACTTTGACTTAGGATGGTGTCCATTCCCATCATGGTATTAGAAACCCAAAAGACTTGGAGAAATTAAAAAAAGAGGTAAGATCAGTTGAGAATCCATTGAAAAGTAGTGGTGGGGGTATGAGTATACGTATGTGTATGGCAGCGAGTTTGTCTGTAAGATTATGAGTGGGCTTGGATGAATGTGTGTGTGTGTGTGTGTGTGTGTGTGTGTGTGTGTGTGTGTGTGTGTGTGTGTGTGTGTGTGTATCTGCCTAAGTCATCACAATGGGGGTGTTAGTTAGGGGATCATGAGAGTAGGTGTGTGTGTATGGGTGACTGGGCTAGTGTGTCCATGAGTGTAATTGGGTTGACACGGAGTATCTCATGCATGGTAAGTCTCTATGTGTGGAGGAGGCTGTCTCCAAATGCGTGTGTGTGTGTGTGTGTGTGTGTGTGTGTGTGTGTGTGTGTGTGTGTGTGTGTCTGTGTGTGTGTGTCTGTGTGTGTAGGGGGGCTGCCATAGCTCTCAACTTCCCTAGACTAAAGCAAAGCTTGCAGTACCGGGGGGCATTAGACACCAGAGACACTTTGGAAAAATAAGTCAAGTAAAAGGTTAAAATAGACCAACAGGTTTTGCATCAAGAAACATTTTCTGCAAAAAAAGAAGTCTGAAACTCTAATGTCTAGCATTTACTGACTGACTGTTACTGGCTGGGATTTATAAGAAGTAAAACCAGGGACATTCTGTACAATAAAGGAAAGTTGAGAGGTATGGTATGTGGTTGATTGTTTGCATGTGTGTGGGAGATTGAATTAGGGGGTTAACTGTGCCAACACAATGCATGGGCTGCCAGTGGTGATTGCTACAAGAAAGTGCTGATAAACGATAGCAGTAGAGACGTGCAAATTAGTCAACAATGAGGTCTTTCCTCATTGTGGTTAGCATGTTACTGAAGTGTATTTACTGCAGTTGAGTAAACTGCTATTTTTGGTCTTAACAGTTTCTGCTACTGCAGGGAAATGTTTCTGAATGCTGGCTAGAATTACAAAAACATATGAATACGGTTTAAAGCTATAGAAGATTTTTTAAATAAATGGGAATGCAAAATTTAAATACAGAATATGCCAAGAAATGGCAAACAGAAAATACACAAAAAGAGTTCAGAATTCAAACACATCAATATACAATTTTTTTTTAAAAAAAAAGGCAAACAATACAAAAATATTTAAAAAAGTATATAATCTCCAGAGCAGCAAAGCACATCCAGGTGAAAGACAAAGTCCATCCTCAGGGTAAACACTAATAAAGTGGATTCTATATGTGCAATGAAGCTGACACAAGTTATGATTATAATAATGTTAAAACTGTAATATTCATTATGACACTCAGAAAGACATCTGCGGTGGTGGTGCTGCGGTAGCGTTGTCGCCTCACAGTAAGACGTTGTCCTGTTCGATTCTCAGCTAGAGTGTCTTCTGTGTGGAGACATGCGTGAATGGGCGTACCTTCATTGAAGGTTGTGCGTTAGGACCAGCAACTCGGCAAGTAAAAATCTACTGCCAATCTTTAGCGGACCGGAGTTCCGCTGTGACGACCCCTAACCGAGAAAAGCCGAAAGACACAACAACAACACTCAGAAAGACATCAAAGTAAAAGAGTTCTGAAACAATAGTCACAGAAGCAATTTTATGACTGCATGTTTTATTAAATTATTTTCAAAGCTAAAATATGCATTTGGAACATTCTATTTTCTAAGTATAATAATGCACACCACAGTGTCCTGTATTGAGGGACATAGGACACCCCAGCTGCCAACAGGCCATCATGTTTTTGGACAGTCTATATTCCCTATTACCATTTACACCAGAGGATGATATTACTACCTGATGTTTTAAAATTATAGATGTCTGCATTTCACTGCTGAATTTTGCAAGAGTCCAAAGTCATAGACTACTCCTGGATGGTGTAGAGGTGAGCTTATTATAAGATCTAGGTTGATAATCAGTATTTCAGTGTGATTATTAAATATAATGTAGTTCTGAAGACAATGAATGACTTCCGTTTACAAACAAAACTTATTACTACAAAGAAGTTGTATTTTTATGTTGGTTGCTGGGGGCACAAACCCCTTATCGAAACATGAAGAGGGTTAGAATTCTACCCCATTCCTAGTCTTCTTACATACTGAGCAATGTAGATGGCAAGAGTAAGATATAGTTACCATCCCCCTCCTGCCGTTGATCAGCAAGCTACACACACACACACACACACACACACACACACACACACACACACACACACACACACACACACACACACCACACACTGGCAAACACTTGCTTACAGAACAACATCTAACAGAGGCAAACTGACCAACTACCTAATAGATAAATTATGTCTGTGATCATACCTGACATGTCAGCATGTCTGATTAGAAAAAATGGATCAATGTTCTGAAATAAACAGCATCTTACACATTTAACTCAATACATATTTATTCAAGAATTTTTTTTCCCCCATAGGTCTAGATTTGGGATTTATTTTAGGACTACTGTCTAACGTGCCTGGGATCTCAGTGCATATAGTAAATAATTACATAATCCTGTTAACAACCACTTGGTGGAGCAATAGAACAATGATATTTTCACTGTGCAGAGCTAAATACTTTCCTTTAGTATTTCCTAAGTTTTCTAAATTGATTTACTGTAGTTAAACTAATATTTGTTTTTTGCAAACTGGAGCCTTTCTGTCTTGGCAGAAGCATTATATTGAAATGTGTTTAAATATGAAAACTTGCACATTTAATCTACTTAACATGTCTGCAAAATAAGAAATACTCCACTAATACTGTTGTTGTTGTTGTCTTTCGGCTTTTCCCAGTTAGGGGTCGCCACAGCGGAACTCCGGTCCGCTAATGATTGGCAGTAGATTTTTACGAAGGCCGAGGTGCCAGCTCGACGTTCAACCTTCCACAAAGGCATGCCCGTTTACGCATGTCTTTCGAACACCCACCCAACCGTGGGGAGGACATGCAGACTCCACACAGAAGGCACTCCCCGCACTCCAGCCAATAATCGAACGGGAGAACCCATACTTCACCAATACTTAAACCTTAAAATCATAGTATTATATTGCTTTCCCTATGTTAAATTGACTCGTACTATGTTAGTTTTCATCAATTTTTTTTTTAAATTGGGAAACAAAACATGAAAGTCATCAGCAACCCCCTTTTTCTCATTTCTACATGAGGTCGAGATATCACATCAACATTAGTCAATGTCCACAAATCTGCAAGAGGCACTGTTTACATTGCTAGATGGCTAGCCCTGATGTGGCATGAAACACAACTTCAAAGTATAATAAGAAAGAAAAAAGCTTTTAGTATGGGGCAAGCCCACTTCTTGCTTCCCCATTTCAGGGCTTGGGTTCACAAACCTTCCTTATTTATATATACTAATGTCATAGTGATATAATAAGAGGGATGGTTTGACAATAAAACGGTGCAGAGCTCCAGGTCGGATCCAGCATTAAGACAAGTCAGTACAGTTTTGACTACCATATTGAAGAGGCACTCACAGTAACTACACTCATCAGTGTGTAGTCTAGCCATTTTTCTAAGCTATTAGTAAAACAATGAAGGTAAAGGAACTGTAACATGGAATATATAGCAAGGATGTAGCTGAGCATAAAAATCGTCATACTCATACTCCAAATCGACTGCCAAAGGAGTGTAAGGGGGACTGCCAAATACAAAGCACACTGAAGTACTTACTGATGTAATACATTTCCAAAAATATGTCAGTCTGTAACTTTAATAAGCCATGCTAAGTACTGGCATATGCTATGCCTTCTTCTTTACCTGTACTTTCTGCCAATGTAGCATAAACTTAAAAACCCAAATTGTTTAAAAAGGAAATCCAGTGTTAGCGAAACTGGTGACATCTCTGTATCTGCACTTAGAAGTTGCTGTCCATCCCAGTAATATAGCTACAGCTTTGTCTGGGCAGCTACATAAATGAGGTGTGAACACTATTATACTCTTCCAAATTATGGCACTCTCAATGTGCCTGGAATAAGGAAAGAGAGAAATATGTTTGAACAATGCACTTTGGATTGACTCCACTAAACAGATTGAATTTTCTGAGATCTGATGTGAAAATAAAGGTACACTCATGATTTCACTTTAATTTTACTTCAGCAGCTTGGATTATAACAAATTTGGATTTTCATGCAGCATCCAGAATAAGAAGTTATGTACCTACCATAACGTTCCATGTTAGTTGTCTTCTTCTCGCCTTCTTTCTTGCTGGTTGGGTTCGGAGCCGATCCTCAGCTCTGACTCGGCCATCTTCAAAAGCTCGAGAGCTGCTTACTGGCTCAAGGCCCCCCTATATCCCATGATGCCTGGCGCCAGATACCCAGATCTCGTTTGGTAAACCTAACTACAGACATAATAATAACAATTATAATAATAATACAGTAAACTGTAGTAGGATGCATGAACCTACTGGAGAGACTGATAGTGAGAAGTAATAGCCAGAGAAGAGTCAGCCAGTGATAAAAAAACATAAGGAACTCTTCTCGGTCTACTAGGACAGGGGGATGGAGGGTAGGACGCAAGAAAGAAGGCGAGAAGAAGACAACTAACATGGAACATTATGGTAGGTACATAACTTCTTAATGTTAAGTTGTCTATCTCGCCTTCATTCTTGCTGGTTGGGACAGCATCCCTAGCACCTCAATCCTGGGTGGCTCATCGGAACAGACTCTTCAGAACAGTGGAACCAAAATCAGCTCTGCTCCTGAAGGCCACATCCAGCTTATAATGTGAAATGAAAATATGAGGATTGGCCCATGTAGCTGCAGCACAAATAGTTTCCATTGGTAATCTTGCCTGAAAGGCCACTGAAGTAGCTAGAGCTCTAGTGGAGTGACCTTTTGGTTTAGCAGGAAGCTCTTTATTCCTTAACCGATATATAAATGTAATAATAGATGTCAACCACCTAGATAAGGTTACTTTTGACAACGGTATACCTTGTTTACCCTCAGCATAGGACAGGAACAACTGGTCTGATTTTCTGATTTGCTTGGTTCTATGCAAGTAAAAGCGTAATTGTCTATGAACGTCCAACTGATGTAATTTGTATTCCGCTTTGATGGAATAATTTGGAAAAAACACAGGTAGGTCAATGGACTGATTCAAATTATTATCAGAAGCAACCTTTAGAAGAAAGGAAGGGTTAGTCTGAAGAGAAACTCTATCATTGTGAAAAACTAGGTAAGGAGGACGAACACAAAGAGCCTGAAGTTCAGAAACTCTTCTAGCCGACGTAATTGCAACCAGAAGACGGGTTTTCCATGAAAGAAACTTCAAAGAACAAGAAGCTGCAGGTTCAAGGGGGGGCAGTATCAGGGAAGCTAAAATCAAATTCAGATCCCACGGAGGCGGGGGATCTCTTACTGGGGGCCTGAGTAGAGTGGTCCCTTTAAGAAAGGCTTTACAAAGCTTATGGGACATGATGCTTGTATCAGCTAGGCCCGTATGAAAGTTTGAAATTGCAGCTAGCTGAACTCTAATCGTGGCAGAAGAGGATCCAGCTTGAAAAAGTTCCGCTAGAAATTCTAAAATATGGTGCACAGGGGCTGAAAAGGGATCTATATCCCTGGTCTCTGCCCATAAGGAAAAACGTTTCCACTTACTAGCATAAGTTTTTCTAGTGGTAGACTTATGCGAGGATAAGATGATTTCATGCACCAAGTGGGAGATATTCAGAAGCCTGGCTAAGGTCAGAAGTGGAGCAACCAAGCAGTGAGCTGGAGAGATTGAAGAGATTGGTGCAGCCTGCCCGATTGATGGATCAGGAGGTCTGGAAGTGGGTCCAGGGTCCAGGGCTGCTCCAGAAGGTGATGATGCAGGAACGGGAACCAAATTTGTCGAGGCCAGTAAGGGGCAATGAGGATCATCTTGCATCCTAATGTGGTAGCTTTCTGTATTAGTTTGGGAATCAGGGGAAATTGAGGGAATGCATAAAGAAGTCCCTTTGGCCAATCGTGAACTAGAGCATCTCTGGGGAAGTGTCCTGGAAGAGGGAGGAGAGAGAAGAAATTGTCGCACTTGCTGTTGAAGGGGGTGGCAAAAAGGTCGCAGCAAGGCTGACCCCATTTGCGGAAGATTTTGTCTGCCACAGTCTGATTGAGAGACCACTCGTGAGGCATGAGAATTGCTCTGCTCAGCCTGTCTGCTATAACATTGGACTTCCCAGGGATGTGCACTGCTCTCAGAAACCGTTGGGAAGAGATCGCCCACTGCCAAAGTCTGAGTGCTTCTTGACATAAGGGGTAGGACTTGGTTCCGCCCTGCTTGTTGATGTACCATACTACTGACATATTGTCTGTTTGAATTGCAATGGTCCCAGTGGGAAGAGAGTTCTGAAGAGCTTGCAACGCTAAAAGCACGGCCCTCATCTCCAAGACATTGATATGCAGATGGTACTCGTGAGGCTGCCAGGTGCCTTGGACTGTTCTGCCCTGAAAATGCCCCCCACACCCGATCAGGGAGGCGTCCGTGGTCACCATAGCTACTGGAGGAGGAAGAACAAATGGTCTGCCCTGGTGTAATGATGGGGAAACCATCCACCAAACAAGTTGTTTTTTGCATGACTGTGTGATCATTATCATGTGAGACATTGGGAGTTGCTGGAAGGACCATTGTGTGAACAGCATCCACTGAAGAATGCTCATGTGAAAACGTGCAAGGGGGACTAGTATGATAGCCGCTGCCATGAGACCCAATGTTCTTAGGACGAATCTGGCCTGAATTTTTTTGCATCCTAATAAGACCTGCACATGTCATCGAATGTCTAACACTCTGTCTACTGGAAGTCTCGCTGACATGTCCTTTGTATTTAAGTTTGCGCCTATAAAGGTGATAGATTGACAAGGCGACAATGCAGACTTTTCGAAATGTATTGTGATGCCTAGTTTGGAGCAAGTTTGGATGGTGTAGTCTCTGGCGCAGCAGGTGATGCCTGGTAGTTGCAGTAAGGAGCCAGTCGTCTAAATATGGAAATACTTGGAATCCTTGCTGTCTCAGGTGAGCGGTAACTACTGCCAAACATTTGGTGAACACCCTGGGGGCTGTGGTGAGACCAAAGGGCAAAGCTCTGAACTGATAATGACTGGCTCCCAGCCGGAAGCGTAGGAATCTTCTGGAGTGTCTGTCCATTTTGATATGGTAGTACGCGTCCTGAAAATCTATGGAGCACATCCAACTGTCCTGACCCAGAAAGGGTAAAATGGACTGTAGCGTGACCCTCCGGAACTTCGTTCTTTGAACAGACCTGTTTAGTCTGCTGAGATCCAGAATGGGTCTCCAGTCCCCTGTCTTTTTTGGTACCAAAAACAACCTTGAGTAAATTCCGGATCCTTGCTGGTCTGCTGGGACTGACTGGATGGCTCTTTTTCTTAGCAGTTTTGAAATTTCTTGAACTGCTTGATCCCTTAGATTGGGTGGAACATCTGGAAGAGATTTGTTGGGAATGTGTGTAGTGCGAAGGAAGGGGATTTTGTAGCCTTCGGATATGATAGACAGTACCCATTTGTCTTGGGTTATACTTTGCCAGGCTTTTGTGTACAGCGCTAATCTTCCCCCGACTGCCTCTGAAGGTGGACAGCCGGGCAGCACTTCAGGGATGCTGGAAAGGCTTGTCAGAGAAAGATTCTCTTTGGCCCTGATTTTGCGGACCCCCTCTGCCCCTAGGGCGGCGTCTATTGTTGTTCCCTCCTCTGCCCCTGGAGGGGAACTCTCCACGTGTGTTAGGCACAGCTCCCTGGGGTTTACGGAACATTTTCCCACTCTTCTGACCCTTGGGATACGGTCTTGAAGGAGTGGAAAAACGGACTCCCACAGCAGAGAGATTCTTGCCTTCCTGTTCACACCTGGTAAGGGTATCCTTCATCTGTGGTCCAAACAAAGCAGAACCCTCAAAGGGGGTGTTGGTGAAAGACACCCTGAAGGGTTCTGCAAAGTTGCATAACCGCATCCAAGCGTGCTTCCTCAAAGCCACGCCTGTGCCTGCGGTCCTACTCGCGCCATTGGCTGCATAAGAGATGAGCCGCATGGAGGAGTTTACTACTGAATTAAGAGTCACTAGCTGGGAGGCAACCTTAGCCTGGGCCCCCGCAGCTGATGGATCTTGAAGTGTATCTCCTAGCTCTTTAAGGAGATCCCTTTGAAGGTGGGTAAAGTGGCACAAATAGTTCAGCGACCTCATGGAGAAGGTCGCTGAGGAAAACATCCGCTTCCCATATCTGTCCATCATCCTAGATTCCTTATTAAGGGGATGGACAGACGAAGAAGTTTCAGCCAACTCCTTTTTTGTGGCCGCTGCTACCACCATGGTATCAACAGGAACACCCTTGGTCAGAAATTGCTTGTCTTGTGGAGCAGTAATAAATTTTGTGGGCCTGCGGGGAGTTGGTTCCATTGTGCCTGGAGCTGACCATGCCTTTCGATCCACCACAGACATCAGTGGATCGAAAGGCGGAGACACCCAGGAGGTGGAGGGTCGGGATCCAAACGCATACAGGAATACCGACTCATCCTCGGAAGGGTTAAGGGTAGTCCAGTTCCCCCTCTGCCTAAGAATCTCAAGGATGTCTGAAAAGGAGACATCCTCAGAGGGGGATCTCAGGGACCCTTCCGACTCCTCCAAGTCGGTATCTGAAGTGACAGACTCAGGGGAGTCAACATGCTTCTTCTTGCATTTCCTCTTTCGAGGGGGCTCCTCTGAATGAACGCCGGGGGCCTCGGAAGAGGAAGATACACCCAATGGGGTGCCCTGGAGCACTTGTTCCCCACACTTGGGGTCTGGAGGAGGGGCAGAGGCAGGAGCAGGCACCATGGGGGGAGGAGCCGAAGAGGCTGACCGTGAGACTGACTCAGATGCCAGCACACTCCTCATGACCTCAAAGGCGCCTCTTCCCAATATCGGAGAAGGCTCCGGCTCCGAAGAGACCGGAATCCTTCCAGGCACCGAGAGAGATGGCTCCGAAGCCGATGTAGGAGCTGAACTCACCTACGCCGAAGCTCTGAGAGGGAGAACGGGGTCAGACAAGGGTCCGATGCCACTCGCCCCCTCGGAGCTGACGAGGGAGTCCCGGCGCCCAGATCCCCCCAAGGACGGTACCATGGAAGACATCGGAGCCGACAACGGAACCGAAAGGGGAGGTATCGGTGCCGACGGTCCCACGATCCCAGCCTCAGCATGCTCCGGCTCAGAGCTCAAAGGATGAGTCGAAGGAGGAACTACTGCAGAAACAGGTAGAGCCAAACCCTGATGAGGGGGGCTGGATAGCATTTTAGCCAGGGCCTGCGATTTTAAAAGCTGCTCACCACTCTCTCCGAATCATGGTCAGATAGTCTAGACGACCGAGAAGAGTGGGATCGATGACTTCTCTCCGATCGCAACAAGGGCAACCCCGGAGCCAAATGTATCGACTCTAAGGATGGTGATCTGAAGCGTTTTCGACTCCCTGACTGTTCCGACAGAAGAGTCGGGGCCGACTGGGAGATAGGTACTTCGGCTCCAGTCAGAGCCGAAGTTGGCTTGGAGATAGGTACTTCGGTTCCAGCCAGAACTGAAGTTGAAGCAGACGCCACACCCGATGACAGCTCCGAACTGGGAGCCGACGGCTTCGATGGCTTGGAAGGTTTCACTGACTAAGCCTTGGCCGGTGATCCTTCAGGTTTAAGCAAACCCCTAAGGATAAGCTTATTCCTACGCTCCTGCAGGACTCTTGGACTAAAGGCGTGACACACCGAACAAGAGTCCTGCAGGTGTAGGGCACCCAAGCAATAGACACAAGAAGTGTGACCATCTGTCAGTGACATTTTCTGACAGCATGAGTCACACTTCTTGAATCCAGACACTATCGTTTCTTTAGATATTCCTGTAAAGGAAAAATCAAAATACAAAGAAAGAGTACAAAGGGAAGTAGGTAACTAAAAAAAAACACACACAGTCCACACAAGTTACCACACCCTAACAGCACACAGACACTCTATAATATAAGAAAGGCTAAACGGACCTACCAACTACCACAATTTCTAATGAAAAAATGTTATTACCTTAAAAAAGGAAACAAGGATAAGCCTCTAACTGAAACGGCTTACCTTAAAAAGGAAAACGGGAGTGGGGGGGGGGACTCTCTAAGAAGAAAACAAGTTTTCAAGGGGGGGATTAAACACTAACAAATACCTACAAATACTACAACTATGTATGAACACTAAGTATTCTAACTAATAATATGCAAAAAGTTCTAAATATATATCAATAAAGTGAAAAAATACAACCTGAGCCAGTAAACGCAACCTCATAGCAGAAGCGGTAAACGAGATCTGGGTATCTAGCACCAGGCATCATGCTACCATAAACATAATCCTTTTTAATCCATATTCCTAAATACTTCATCTTATTGTGCCCCCAAAAATATGGATATTGCTGAACCACGTGGTATAACTAAGGACTTTTTTTATCTATGATACAGAACTGAAATTGCCTAGACATAGTAAAGCCTTGCTGAGTTTAATTCTATTGACTGCAAAAAAGCAATTACTAAAAAATGGAAATCAAAGTCTACACCAACTATACTAAAAGTAGGGAATATTGTAAAAGAGATAAAACAACTACAAATGAGATCTTTAGAAAAGGGTAGGGGCAACTTACTTAGGAAAAAAATGGGAGTTATGGGGAAAATACATGCAGAATAATGTTTTGGAGGAAGAATGAGGTTTAAGGGAAAGCAAGAACTGAAAGAGCTTTGCAATGTTTTACTGACAATGACTGGCTAGATTATAAGTGATATATAATACAACTGAAAATATGTCAATATGTTTGTTTTCATTTATATAAATATATTATTGCCTACGTCATAAGTGATAATTTAATAAAGATGGTTCTTGTTTAAAAAAATATAAATGAGAAAAAAAAACAGCTGTTTAACATCAGTTTTTCTAAACTCATGCATATTTTTAGATACTCCCTTATTTTCTGTTGAGCACTTTGCAGTTGTGCTGCTTCTTGTTCTGTAAGATTCCGCTTATTCTGCAATACTTTAACCTTTTCAGCCCCTCTAAATAATTCTTGTTACTTCTTAACCATCTCTCTTTTTCTTTTATTTCTACCCTATTATTTTTAAACTTCACTTTTATTTTATTCCACTGACAAGCTATAACTTCTGAAGAAATCTCTATCTTTCCTAATAACTCTCGAATAATTTTCACTACAGATTCCTTAAATTCCTCTCTTTTTAACAGATTACAGAGGATTAGTCCTGATAAAATCACTTTATATAGCAGATCTAGGAAACGCTTTCTCAGATACTCTCCCTGTGGGAGGAATAAAGACACCTTGTTGAAGTTTCAAGTAGACTATTCAGTTAAGTAGGTAGATGGGTGAGCATTCTTGTTCTAATATATTACATTCAACAGGTTGTTCTAAATACATTATATTCAACAGGTCAGTTACAGACAATGGTTGGAGGGTCCAGGGGAGCTGAATGGAGGAAAGTCTGGGAGATGGAAAAACAAGGAGCCAAGTTTTCTTAAGTATGGTTTTATAGTGATAGCTAATAGTGTCTTGTTATGTTTTGCTTGTTAAAAGTAAAAATCTTTTAAGTAAGAATGAGTTTCCACAGGCTATTGAGCTGGTAAACCCTAACGGGTCTTTCAGGAATATTCAAATAAGGGACTAACCTGTATGCTTTGGGACTATTTCCTTGTTTTCTGGACTAATTCTCTGTACTCTGTTTTCCTGTTATTCCTGTCACCCTTTGGTTCACAAGTGGGTACCAGACTTGACTCAAGCCTTCTGAATTATCCTGTTTTCTCATTTTAACAGATATTTGGGAATCACCAGTGTCTCATTTGGACTTCACTAGCCTGCATTTTTATTTTAGTTGTTATTGGCATATGATCTGAAAAAGTTATCGGATGTGTGTCAAAGCTTTCATTTAAATGCACATGTTCCTGTGAAATATAATCTCTAGTCAATCCCAGTTATTATACCTTGGGGAATAATATCTACATTCCCTCAAAGTTCTTACTACTGAATCCACATCTTCCATACCAAATATTTTAAAAACTTTCTTCAGAAATCTACCCTCTTTTGTTATATTTCCCTTCTAGGCCTCCAGATACATCTCCTTGCTGTTGCAAATCAGGTTCCAATCCCCACTCATAAGTAATATTCCCTGCTGAAAGCAGACTATTTCTCTCAAAATTTTTCTTAATCTCCACAATAGCAGTTTTACATAAAATATAAATGTGTCATCGTAATCCTTCTGCCTTGCCATTAGCCACTTACTACAATAAATCTACCATTATTATATTTTTCCTCTTCTATCACTATTGGAGCAATTAGTATAATATGTACTCCCCTTTTGCTTTGTCCTTGATATTCTGCTGAATATCCATCCTGGAATATTTTCTTTATCAAATTCACATGCTCACTTATTTCTACATATGTCTCCTGAAGCATTGTTATTTGTGCTGCATTTCTTAATATAATTCAATATTCTTACCTTTTTGTCTGTGCCTGTGACACTCTCAGTTGAGTATTTTTTCTTTGATTTTTGTTTTGTGATTTGTCCAAACCACACCATCTTGTACAGAAAGAGACAGTGCAGTGGTGCTCTGCATTTTCTTTCAACTTTTCCTGACAGTAATGTAACAGTGGAGCTTGTGTATAAAAATTTCCCTACATAGGGTGTAGGGGGGAGACTTGACCCCTTGTATTTTTTTTGTTTGTTTCTATGCTTTTTTTGAGTTACACTATTAATATTAAATATGATGAAGCATGATTCACTTTTGCATCATTCAGTCAAACACAGGGAAGCTTATTTGCCATCTGCCAATAAAATTTAGAAACAACTAACTGTGCTTCTATATTATAATTTCTGCATTATTTTTCAAATGTGCTCTACTTTACATGTTTTCTGCAGTTTTATATTGACTGTTTGCATGAATGTAATAATTCTTAAGATCAGTTAGTGGGTAGGCTAGACATTTAGCTAGTAGAAACTGACACCTCCATATTTCATTTCATTGGATTTGCTGCTGGATATGTATATTTTATTTAATTTAGTTTTTCTTTCTTTACAGCTGTATCAGTTAAATAAACTAAGACACAAATTGAGTCCCGACATAAATATCAAGTAGCTAAACAGTTGACAAGTTGTTTTTTTTTCTGTTTTCTTGCAGATTGTTGATTGGTTTGGTCAGAAAAATACTTAGTCTCATTTTATATTGTTATGTGATTTATTTTGTTCTTTCATGTTATATAAGTCATTGATGAAAATGTGTACTTACATTCTAGTGCTGTCTGTGAGAGGCTTCATTATCATATAATATTAAGTCATTGTTAGTGAAGGTCCCTGACATTGTAGTTGGGACTAAGTATAAGTTTAGTATATATATTCAGGTTTCTGTTTTGGCTTATTTACAGCTGTATATGATGCCTGATAGCTTCAAGTGGCCAATGGTAATTTATATTTAGTCCCTTACAATTAGTGGTTTTCTGAGCTGCAATCCTAAAAGAACAAAAAAAGAAAAATAAAACAGTGATCTAAGAGTGGTGATAGTCAAAATATGCAATAAATAGCTAATTTATCGACTGCTCTGTAAAATATATTTGTAGTACATATAAAGAAATAGAGTGTTTCCCTTTTTCCATTCTTTAATCCTTGCATTAGCATAATAAATAACTCCCCCACAGGACCTTCAAGAGATTAAAAATACCACCTTTAGTCTCCCTTGAAAATAGGCTACTAACCTAGGGGGACTACCCAGTCAACAAAGGATAAAAATAAATGAATAATTAAACTGGCTTACATACAGGGTGGTGTGGTGGCTCTGCCAGGTTACTACCCAACATGTAAGCCAAGCCAGGCAGTAGCTCAATAGTATAGCACTGTGACACTAACTTAGGGCCAAGCAGTGAGAACTTAAGCCACACAACAGCATAAGGAAGTTTAACACCAGAGGAGTTTGTAATTCACAGTATACATTTGTTCAGGCCAAACGCCATGTTAGACCACAGACTCTAGATTTTTAGAGTATATCAAATGGTCAACCCAAGAATCTAGAAACATCTTAGAAGTGTTCATAACATTGGAATTATGTGTATGAATAAAGATTAATGGTGTATGAACTGAATTTGAAATATTTATAGTTCTACAAGAACCAGAATAGTAACAAAGATTGCTATCTCTTAACAGTCTTTCAGAGTGAGTTAACTCCAATGCAGCAAGATTCTTAACTCCTCATTGTCTAAGCTTAGTTCACCTCCTTTTAACTCTTCATTATGTAAAGCTATGAACCCTAAGCTTAATATCTCTCTTTTTAACTCCTCATTGTCTAAAGCTTTGAACCCCAAGCTTAATATGCCTCTTATAAAATGGCAGTGAATGGCAGATAAGCCTAAGTATTTTAATCAGTCAGAATAGTTAATATCTTGAATATCACTTAGATGTCTAGTAAATATTCTTTGTACTCTCTCAAGGAGAATTAAATCACTCTTGTAACAGGAACAAAACATAAAATTTGTCTCCGTACTTGCCTAACATGAAGTGACTCAGAAATCAATTCAAGGATATAATTGGCATGGTGTTCAAAAAAGTTGGCTTTATTTGCAGATTATATTATTTTGTACTTGATGGAGACAGAGAACAGCATCTCATTGTTGTGGAATATCCTGAGACAGTTCCAGTTTTTTTTTTCGAGTTATAAAATTAATGAAGATAAAACAAAGGCTGCAGCTACAAAATATGTACCCACAAATGAATTGGTTCATCAATACTCATATTTATGGGGACAGGATAAAATGATGTAATTAGGAATATGAATTTAAAAGGACTCTTTTATGGCAGCTGAGGATATGTGGGAAGAGACTAAACAAAAGATAATACAAGAACTGAGAAAGTGTAAGCTCTTGCCTATGGATATGGATAGCAAGATACAGGCAGTAAAAATGTTTTTAGGCCCTTTAGTTGTATACACAGGTCTGGCATATTTTTATCAACCAGAAGAGAAGTGGACAGTAATTAATAAAGATCTGAGCAATTTTATTTGGGAGGGGAAGAGGGCAGGAGTCAAGTGGGATAATTTGATCCTCCCAACAGAACAAAAGGGTTAGGATGATCTGATTTGAAGGGATATTTTAGAGCTACATAGTTAAGGCTGGTACATAAAACAAGCAGCAAGCTACAATTCAAAGTGAAAAGGGATGATAATGAAGCAGGGGGTAATTCAAGAAATAAGGAAAGAATGGGATTTTAGAAGCATATTCTTAAAGAGAATAACAACAGTCATACAGAATATATTCATAAAGTATCAGAAACTATACTAAGAACTAAGCCTGCACAAGACTGGAGAAAGGAGATTCTACCAATAGGGGTACAGTGTATAGACAGGAGGGGGATGGAATTTACTTTAGGAAGCTGACAAAGGAACCAATGCACTGGGAACAAATAATAACAGAAAGAAAGGCAACAGAATGGGAAGAAACATAGAACTCATTTGGATTGCAGACTAGAGATTGCCTTCCCTACCACGGATTGATATCTGAGTATAGACAAAGAGAAAGGAATAAGGGAATCCTGAATAAAAGACCTGCACTGGTTGAGTTTTTAACTGAATCTAGAACATAAACTGTTGTTAAAAAGGGACAATTAGTAAGGCATATAAAATGTTGCACAATAACTATAGGAACCAATCAGAAGGGGTCAGAAAAGATTGGGAAGAGAGATTAGACATGCAATTCACAAAGAAACAATGGGAGGACACATGTATGGGCTCCCGCATATGCAACAAAATCTAGAAGATTTAGGACGTTTGCCTGGAAGGGTTTGCACAGATACTTTTATACCCCAAGCAGGCTCCAAAGAATTTTTTGTCAGGTAGAAACAAATGTGTTGAAGAAAAAAAGGGTAACTAGAAAGATGGGTTTTGGGAGTGTAATGAGTTGGCAGACTTTATAAATTCCTTAAGGAGTACTCTGTCTGGAATACTGGGCGAACAAATGAGTTTAAGTAAAGAAATGACTTTATTTTAGCTTGGATACAGGATATGAATTGCCTAGACATAGTAAGGCCTTGTTAAGTTTAATTCTGGTGGCTGCCAAGAAATCAGTTACTAGAAAATGGAAATCAAAATCTAAACCAACAATAATTGAAATAGTGAATATTGTAACAGAGATTAAAAACAGAAAGTAAGATATTTAGAAAAGAGTATGAGTAAATTAGATAGAAAAAATGGAAATTGTGAGAGCAGTAGATGCAGAAAAATATTTTGGAGGAGGAATGAGGTTTAAGAGAAGGCAGGAATTTAATAATTTGTGTGATGTTGCTTAGATTATAAGATATATAACAATACAATACAATGTATATGGTATATAATGTTGTAAATATGAACTTCTTAATATGGTTTGATTACTTTTATTTAACTGTACATTTTCCTATGTCACAAGTGGTAATTCAGTACAGGTGTTTAAAAAATTGGCCTAACATAAGTTACAAATAGTTTTGTAAGTAAATCAGAAAATCTAGATTAAAAACTTCTGAAAATATGGATGCACACTTTTAGGGCATTACGTTTAACAAGTGAAATACTGGCTTTAAAATTCAGTTTGGAGTTGATGCAGACATCAAGACTTCTAAATAAGGAAGTACTCCTAATTACAGTTTTTGGGGGCCCAGAATTCATGAAATTGCATTTACTAAAACTTTTGTTAAACCCTTTCCTATTCAGACATTTTACTCACTAGAAAGAGTTTCATTAGTAATAACTGATCATAATTTGATATTGCCTGTGTATTTGACAATCTATATACTTTTATGTTTATGCAGGAAGGAAAATATCACGTGCCAGAGCTAAAATAGACCTTTGAAGAAGCCCTGAGTGAACATCAGCCCAATGAGAATAATGGCTGCAATTTTTTTTTACATTAAATTGCCTTTAGAAAGTCATGAGATAACCCAGTTTAAGATAAAGGTATTAATACAAAGTTTCATTATGCATTCTATAATAGCTGAATGTGCCATTCTATGGAATGCTTTGGAGAGACCTAAATATACCACAATAATATCCAGTCCATTATCCACAGCCTACTAACATGATCAGCAAAACTGATTAGGCAGGTGGAAGTAGAGAGATGTTTTCATAAAGCCATGTTGAGTAATTTTAAAGTATATAGGTTTATAGGTTTATAGGTTGGTACTGGGCTATCTGCCCGAAGGCATATATGAGCCCAGCCATGTTGTGGGGTATTCACCGCCCCTTTAGTAGTTCCCTAGATCCTTGTACTAGCAGCTAGTACCCTTGGACCCTATCTAGTAGTGCTGTTGGTGTGATCACCGGTGTGAACTTTCTGTTACCCATCCACTCATCAAGGTTCCTCTTGAAGAGTGATAGTGAGGGGCTCTGTCTTATGTCAATCGGGACCCTGTTCCATAGTAAGGGAAGTCTCTGCGAAGGGAATCTATCCCTCCAGCATGTTCTATTCATTGTTGTGTTGAGGTTTATAACCCTAGAGCGTGTAGCTCGAGTAGATTTGGTTTTGCTAAGATGAAGCATGTTCAACAATTCTGGGTTGGACATGGCTCTGTACGTTAGACAGAGATCGCCTCTGAGAAAGCAGTATGCAACAGAGAACAGTCTTAGCTTTTTCAATCATGCTGCATAGGGCAACTGTTTGAGGCCAATAATCCTCTTGGTTAGGTACCTTTGTGGTCTCTCCAGCTGCTGGAGATGTCTAGCCAGGTACATTCCAATTGGTGCATTGTACTCAATAATGGGTCTAATGAGGGAAGAGTAGAGGGGCACCATTACATCCTTAGATCTTGATGCAAACCCTTTCGTGATCAGATGGGTCACATAGAAGGATTTTCTAACCACTTTGGCAACATGGTTATCAAAGGAAAGCTGACTATCTACTTGGGTCCCTAGATCCCTTATTTCTTCTTCAGATTTCAGGGGATTACCTCCTATGTTGTAATTTGCAGTTACTCTGTTTTTTCCAAGGGGGATTACTACGCATTTTTTTGCATTTAGCTTGAGACCATGGCTTTGATACCATGCATCAGTCTCATTTAGGCCCTTCTGGAGGATCTCCATGTTGGCCGGAGACTCTATTATAGCACCCAGTTTGCAGTCGTCCGCAAACTTAGTCAGCCACAGCCCTTCCGTGCTTGCCTGTACTTCTGGGAAGTATATGCCAAACAGGAGGGGCCCCAGGACAGAGCCCTGAGGCACACCACTCGTTACTGTATGGATTCGGACATAGATCCCACTACTCTTACTTTATGGGATCTGTCTGAGAGCCAGTTTGCGATCCATCTTGTGACGTAAGGGTTTATGCCCAGGCTGGTGAGCTTATCAATAATACCTGAATGGGGAATGGTGTCAAATGCTTTAGCAAGGTCAAGGTAAGCTGTGTGTACCTCCTTTCCCTTATCTATAGCCTGAGTAACTGTCTCAAAGAAATCCACCAGGTTCAGGAGGCATGATCTGCCCTTGACGAAGCCGAACTGTGTGGGGTCCAGCGACTGGAGGTTCCCAATCTCTCCATTTATGAGTTCCATAAAGAGGAAATGCTTGGGGGACTCAGAAGCTTACATACAGTCCTGGATACAGCAAAGCTGTATCTGGAACACTAGTTACAGAAAAGGTAGGAAACAGGCTTACAGTTTTTTTTTTTTTTTTTTACAGAAAAGTAACAAAAACAGTAGTAAAAAACAATTCATGTGCAGTGCAAGCTAGCACACTTGAGTATGCAGCAATATTAGACCAAACACAGTTTAAAAATGCAATTAAATTAAAAAGGACTAAAAGCAAGTGCAGAAAGAGTTTATTAGGTAGAATGTGGTAAAGAGATGGGACGGGGGAGTGTCCCAGATCAAATCTACAGTGGGGCGGGCAACTGCAAAAGCCACCAAATTTAAACTACAAACCAAAAATAGGGAGGGTGGGTGGGTGGGAAAACAGTTTCAACAGACATCTAAGCAAAAACTAACAGTACAAACTTTAAAACCAAAAAAATATTCTCAGCTCTGTATATTTGCCGATCAGTCTCTCAGAACAGTGAGACAACAGTTTCAATACAGATCTAAGCAACAATTAAACTCTATAACCAAAAAAAACATATACTCAGCTCTGTATAATTGCAGATAATATGATAATATATATTTTGAAACATTTGCAGAATGAGGAAGTTAGACTGATTGGATGGTAATTGTCCACAAATGAACAATTGCCGTTTTTATAAACTGGAATGATGTTACCTTTTTTCCACAAAGATGAAACAATGCATTTTTGCAAGACTGCACTAAAAATGTTAGTCTGCGCAGCAACCATATGTGAGACTAGAGGTTTAAGTAATATATCAGTTATGTTATCTAGTCTACTGCCGCTGTTATATTTTATTTTCATTAACAAAGCATCAAGCATATTTTCAGTAGTATGAGGGCAAAGCAAACCATCTGGAATATTATAGGTGTTATCTTGAGTAGTCAATGAGTTTTAGCTGTCAATACCCAGGACAAGTCTGGTAAAGAAGGTTGGTTTTGGTAACCAGGTTATCAAGGTTATTGATAAAAACATCAGCCATATCAACAGGGTTACTAATTAAAGCCCTTCTTAAAAGGGAGACCTATATGGGTATAGCAAGCAGGAAAATATTTACTGTACTGGAGAACATTTTAGGATTCTTATTGTGGCAAACAAGGATTTCTTCATAATTTGCCTTATGTTCATAAATTACTGATTTCAGATTTCTGCTGGCTGCACTGAAGCTAGTTTTGGTGATCTTAGATCAATACCTTGTATATAGTCTATACTTCCTTTGTTTTTTTTTCTTTAGCAAGTTGCTTATACACTTATTCCACCAAACAGGACTGAGCTCACAAGTGCTGAAGCTTCTAATTATTTTATGTCTGTTTAGCAAGCATGTACGCGGTATTCAAGGGGGTCCCAGCAATACAAAGGATTAGAATTTCAATTCTTTCAACAAAGAATAAGAATTAAATTTAGAATTTAAATGGTTTGTACGCAGGGATGAGAAGTGATAATGGACAATGGGCAATTCTTTGACCCTGTTAAAAAAAGCAATGCAAAAATGAAAACCAGTGTGGTCAGAATTACCAGGTGCACATATGGAAGTGATCTCAGAAATGATCAGTAGGTCCAAAATACTGTTGTTACATCTTGGGAAATCAATTAGTTGAGACAAATTGTGCAATCAAAGCATATCCAAAACACCCACTGAGTGAATGAACAGCTAGCATACAGACTATGTGCAGTAATTAAAGTTATCTAATAAAATGTTGTTATTATTTATTAAAATATTACCCAAATCTTGAAAGAATTTTATTTTCTGGTCCAGATTATGTCTGGGACACCTGTAGCAAGCAACTGGTTGTATATACTGACTACTCTTCTGAAGTTCTAGTATAATCATAGGTAAAGACATTAAAGCAGAGTAATGAGGTCTGGCCTCTTTAAGCCAGCATGCTTGAGTTTCCAGATAAGAATGTATCTGAGTGGTAACCTGCTCCTGTTTAAGAGAAAGCAGGTTCAGATTAACAGAAGTGGTTGAGAAGTCAAGAGGAGTCTAGGCCACTTACTTCTGGGTGTGTTGGTGGTAAAGAGAGACTGTCTAAGGTTGGGACAATCATCTCTGAGTCAGACATCCAGTGGGACATTCGCATTTCCTAGTGAGAGACCTAGTAGTAGAAAAACTGAAGGTTATGTATGCTATACCAGAGGAAATTTGATAACGACTCGTTCAGTTTAGGTGGTGCAACACTTCTAATCATTATGTTGGAGTAGTGCTGACTGATTTCCTGAACCCATCCTTGTGATTTTCCAGTTTAGGGGAAGACAGCATATTGTATCAAAGATGTTTTGTCTGCCTGGGTTCATTTGTAAAGGTGCAGCTACACAGACTGTTAAGCTGTGAAAATAACACGGCTATTCATGCACCTATTTTAAGTTGTGGTCACAAACACAGTAGAAGGACTGAGTTTCTTCTTATGTTGCATTTTCAACTTCACCATTATCATTAATCCCATTTTTCCCATTTTCTACATGGAGACAGGGTGTCGCATTATCTGTCACCATCTCTCTCAATTCAGCGCCACTTTCCTACCTTCTTTGGCATTCATATCTGACTGTCACATGTCTTTTCACACACAGTCCATCTGTGTCTTTGCAGGATGTCCTTGCCTCCCTCTTCTCTCTCTCCCAAATCTCCTTCACTTTCCTGGACATGTACTTCAACTACCATAATCTATCTTTGACCTTCTCTGTAATCGGAGCTACTTTAGCTTCTGCTCTGATGTCCTCATTTATTTTTCAGTCCTACAGTGTACATCCACCCACCTATCTCATGCACTTCATCTCCATCACTATCTACCTCATCTGCTCTGCCTTCATTGCCAAGGTTTCTGTATCATACATTAGTACTGGTTGCACCACTGTTTTACAGACATACAGTTTTACAGACATAACCTTTCTATCATTGAATCTCACAGTGACACAAATGTTCTCCAGGAGGGGCTGACACAGACAAACAACTGATGTCAGCATAATGGGCTAAAACTAAATGCCAAGAAATGCATAATAGTATCCTTTGGGAAGTCATCCATCCCTGGTAACTATCATATTGACAATTGACAACACACCCCTTAGAGTTGACCCAGTAGTCAGGGACTTAGGGACACACATAGATAGTAATCTAGCCTTTGATCATCATGTGTCTACAGTGGTGAGGAAATCATTCTGTGTTGCACAACTTATAAACAAAGTATGGCATCTAAGTCCAAGGAAGTCATTGTTCCACTGTATCCAGCATTCATCAGACCTATCATTGAGTACAGTGCCCCCTTTGGTATGTACCTAACCAGGCATATCCAACAACTAGAATGTCCACAAAGGTTCCTCACTAAAAGAATACAGAGCATAAGTACTATATCCTATGCTGACCGCCTCAAGGCCCTATCCCTGTATTCTGTCTCCTACAGACTTTTGAGGGGAGATCTATGCCTAGCATACAGGGCATTGTCAGACCCTACTCTGATGGACCTCCTGCATATCCACAAAACAAACAGTACCAGAATTACCTGTTCTAAAGACTTAAACCTTGCCTACGATATAAATAGGACCACTGGAGAGAGAGGTATGTATCACAGAGACTACCCCGCCTATGGAACAGACTCCCCATCCATGTGAAGCAGAGTTCCTCCCTAATCCAATTCAAGTGCAACTTGGACGACTGGATGGGAAACCGGAAATTCATCCCTGGTTTGGCACCTATGTCTCTGATGCAAACAGGTAACCTGTAAATGGTTCATCTCCCAGGCCCATGCTTACACTTATTAAGGGTATCAGAACTCATCAGAGATTTGGGATGCATGGCTAGGCTTAAAAAGGTCCTTCTGGTCGTTGGCCTAATAAACACGTATGAACCTATGCACAATTACTTTTCAGAGTTGTTGACATTCCTCTGTCACACATGACCCCTTATACTCTGGACCAACTAGGCACACCCCTCTGATTCTAACTTTGACCTCTTCATTCAGATTTCCTTTCATTTCTCCTCAACTACACCTTCCAGATACCTGAAGTTGCTCCAGTTTTTTTTATTTCTTTTTATGTTATTTAATAATTAAGTTTAGTGAGTTGCACATTGCTGGAGTTCATGGGACTGGATTGGAATTATCATGGATCAGTTGGAAAATAAAACCTGTTTATTCCATCTCTCTAGTGTTTTTTTTTATATAATTGAAGCTGTTAACATTCTCCACATTTTCCCTACTAGCTAAATGTTCATCATCCTCTGACTTTCCTCATTTGCTGCCATGACAGCCATCTTGTCTGTACTCAGTTTTAACCCATGTGACTTTAATTTTGCATTCCATTCTCCTATCACTTGTTAAAGTTCCTTTCAGAATCTGAGCCTATTTGCTAATGTGGTCTATCATCAGTATGAAAAGAGGTAGGTCAGAGTTGAACCCTGATGCCTGCACACTCTCACTAGGAATCCCTCTGTAAGTCCAAACACTATTCATACATATGTTTTTGCTCCCTTGTACATAACCTGCTCTAATTCTGCCAGTGCTTAAGTGGCTGTGAACCAGTGCAGAACTGTCCAAATCAGCTTTCTTTAGACCTTGTCATATTCATTCTCCGTGCCTAGAAATGCCCAGTTGGACTCCTTTCTCCTCATCAGTTTCTTCTCAACCTATCTCACTGCAAACACTGGGTTGGTTGTGCTGCATCCCAATCTGAATTTGAAGTGTTCCTATCCCATCTTACTTTCTACTACTCTGCATATTTATCAGTCACCCTCTATAGCAGTTTCATGTAGTGTGATAGGAGTCTGATACCTCTATACTGCCCACAGTTGTGAATATATCCATTGTTCTTGTATATTGGTACTAGAATGCTTATTCTCTAATCATCTGGAATATGCCTTCTCTCCATACTGCCTTGAGAACCTCAGGAGCCATTTTTTCCCTCTAGCTCATCTGGGAGGTTGGCATAATGGTTAAGGTATTTACCTTGCAAACACAAAGTACAGGGTTTGATTCTCACATTGGGTAATTGACTGGGCTGAAAATGGCCCACAAGGACATTAAGCCTAGTATGAATCTATGAGCATCTTAATCATATCTGCTGTGATCTCATCTGAGCCTGCTGTTTTTCCTGACTTCATTTTCCTTAGTGCTGTTCTTGTTTTCTCTAAGGTGGACTCTTCTTCTTCTTTCATCGTAGGCTGTGTCTGGAGAAGTACAGTTTGTGAGGTCAGCTGTGAGATTTTCTTCATTTAGAAGCTGGTGAAAATCTTTATTCCATCTGCCTTTGATGTCCTGTAGATTGGTGAAGGGTGTCTGATGAAAATCTTTATTTTTCTGTCTTTGTCTTGCAACCTCATAGAGTTTACTGGTGCCATCTGCTGAGTCACTTCCAAGAAGCTAGTAGAGTACTATGTCTTGTTCCTTGCCGTGAAGGCTGCCAGCCCAGCCAGCTAGAATTTTGTAAATAATTCTATGTCATTTGTGAATAGTAATATGATTTGTATGCTTGCCTTATAAATGTAAGAAAAGTATGTTTTGTACTGAGCTTCAAGAATGTAACCACAGTGCACCCTGCTGGAAAAGAGCAGAAATGTGTATGGACTACACGCCTATGCAAATGTATGTGTTGATGGTAAAGGCTGGAATATACAGAGTAACTTGCAAACTCTAAGAAAACAAGTGGAAATTGTTTATGACTCTGTTATCTCTGTTTCAGCTCAAAGCAGACACAATGTCTAGAGTCGTAGGCTTTCCTATTGTCTGGAAACAGAGGTAATTGCAGGTTTCAAATGTAAGGTTTGGGAGGGTGACGTAATGGTTAAGGTGTTTGCCTTACAAACACAAGGTACAGGGTTTGAGTCTCACAAGGGATAATTGGCTAGGCTTCAAATGGCTCGCAATGGCAGTTAGCCTAGTACTAATCTATGAACCTATCTATGAACCAGTTTTATGATTTCCAATTCCAAGCAAGTTTCTAAGAGATAAATGTCAGCTTTTAAGAGGTACGTATTCTTTACAATGAGGTGATATATTTTAAGTTCCTGTTGGCCTGGAAACTAAAAGCAGAGTTGACAAGAATGATGTTATCTCAGATGACCCAGCAGAAATGTTGTTAGTAACTTAAGAACTATCTCAGAGAGAAAGTCTGTGCATTTTGTATCTTGTCTTGGACTGGAAGACATCTATTCAGTACTTCTCATCTGTATTTGCCTGGCTCTGTAAGTAAGACGTGATCATAAAGCATAAACGCAAGCAAACTACACCCCCCAACACAACCCAAATGACACATAGCCCACAAACTCAGTGTGCCGCTCAACCACAGCCCATAAGGCATAATAACGTACCCAACACTCTAGTCATAGGTGACTCTATACTCAGGCACACTGATGTTCCACTCACTAGACTAAACAAGGAGAAAGTTACTGTCAGCTGCCTGTCAGGTGCCAGGATCCGCCACATAACACATGCACTCAGGTCACTCCACAATAAGTACAAATATGACACTGTCATTGTCCATGTTGGTGTGAATGACCTGAGACGTATCTCCCTGGACTACATGAAAAGAGACATGGAGGAGCTCTACGATCTTGTATCCCAGGCAGGTATGACCCTAACCCTGAGTAGCATCCTGCCATCACCCAGAATGATACCACAGTACAAGGACAAAATGATTGACTTCAACAATTGGCTAAGCTTCTGGTATCATTCTAAGGGGATCCAGTATTTGTCTGCCTGGGACGACATGATCGACAGACCACGATGCTTTGCCAGAGATGGCCTGCACCTGTCGCCCTTAGGATTCCGGATACTAAGGCTCTTGCCACCCCTATAGTGCCTTTTTTAGGCAAGGTTCAAATGACAAATTCACCACCATAACATGCTGCTTATACAGAACATGTGGATATAGCAAATCTGCTGGCTGACAGGTTCAGTGAAAACTTCACTCTCCTGTCCCCGCCACATATACCTCAAAGCATCCCTAACACCTGTCCCCCACCTAGCATCTCCAAGAAGCAGGTCTTAAATGCCCTCTCCAAAGCCAAAAACACTGCCTCTAATGGGACAAGACAACACCCCGGGCTGTGTTCTACATGGGTTAAAGCAGGAATTAGCATCACCATTGGGCACAGATTTCAATCACAGCCTAAGCACTGGCTTTGTCCCAGTGGAATGGAAAATGGTTACCAGCATCCCTTTGCACAAATGGGGTGCATCCACAGACCCCGGGAACTATAGACCAATTAGCCTGACCAGCCTTATCTGCAAGGCCATGGAACAAATAATCATGGGTCTTATTAACAAAGATATGAGAAATCTCCAAAGCTCAACCCCACCCTGTTTGGCTTTGTCAAGCAGAGATCTTGCCTGTTAAACTTGGTGGAATTCTTTGAGACAGTCACCAAAGCCCTAAATGAGGGCAAATCTGTGCATACGGCCTACCTAGACTTAGCCAAGGCCTTTGACACAATCCCCCACTCCTCGGGTATCATTGATAAACTCTCCCAGCTGGGTATCATCCCATATATTGTCAAGTAGGATGGATCTCCTGCGATCAAAATACAGGACTTCTTCTCCAGCAGATCCATAACCAGTGGTGTTCTACAGGGAGCGGCTCTGGGACCCCTACTGTTCAGAATCTGCTTCTCTAAAGTACAGGCTAAAACTAGAGGACTGTGGCTGACAAAGTTTGATGACTGCAAACTGGGAGCGATCATTGAAACCCCTAGTGATGTTAACATCCTGCAAGAAGGTTTTACACAGGCTAATGACTGGTGCCAAAGTCATGGTCTTAAACTTAATGCAAAAAAATGCATCATCATCCCCTTCAGCAAGGGTGATGTTCCTGCAAACTACCACATCAATAGCAATAGCCTAAGCACACAGTCAGTGGTAAGAGATCTGGGCACACAGGTCGACAGCAACCTTAACTTTGATCACCATGTCTCCACAGTGGTAGGAAGGTCATTTTATATTGCTCATCTCATAAGTAAGGGCATTGCCTCTAGAAAAAAGAGGTTATAACCCCCCTGTACTCTTGCCTCATCAATCTAGTAATAGAGTACAACTCTTCCTTTGGTATATTCCTTTACAAGCACCTGCAGCAATTCAAGAGACCACAAAGGTTCCTTACAAAGAAAATGCAGGGTCTTCAAGAGCTGTTTTATACAGACAAACTGCAATCATTGTCACTTTACTCTGTGTCATACAGACTGCTCAGAGGCAACTTATGCCTTGCATATAGAACAATCTCTGACTCAGCTTTAATGCAAATGCTGCACATTTTACGAGTCAAATGGCACACAGGTCACTCGTTCAAAGGACCTTAACCTGGTATGTGACATCAACAGAACTTGCTAGAGAGACAGATTTGTCTCACAGAGGTTGCTCCATCTTTGGAACAAGCTTCCTATTCATGTTAAACAAAGCCCCTCATTGACCCTATTTAAGTGTAATTTAGACAATTGGATGGGTAACCAGAAATTCACTCCATGGGTTACACCTGTGTCCCTCTTGGGCAGGAGCAATAGGTGCTGATTTTAGTGTCTGCTTGAACCAGACACCCTTGGGAACATGAGTTGAACTTGGCTAGGCTTGTGAGGGCCCTGGGGCTGTTAGCCTAGTAAACTCCTATGATCCTGATCAAATTTTCCTAATGTTATTATTCTGCATAGCCTTTCATATTATAACTGAATCTACTATATAAGGAATGAATTGTTTTTGTGAGTTGTCTGATGAAGGGGCACATCCCTGAAAGTGCTTATCTGTTTCATAATAAACTTCCTAGCTGTGGTACAGTTGGTGTTTGTTTGCTACTTCAACTATATTTATTTTACACCAGCTGTTTTATTAGTTGGTAGAGGATTTCTGTGTTTCGCGTTCTACAATTGTTTTTCCTCTCCAAACTGAACATGGCAGATGGAAGTATACAGTCATCTACACCTGAATCTATGAATACAGTCAATGGAAACAACTTTAAGGATACAGTTGGCTTATCAACAGGAAGGTTCAATGGACTACTGACTGTTTGCAAAAACCCTCTTCTAAATGTAGGGTTAAATATATCGGATGCAACAGTAAGTAATAATTTTGAACAACAGAATAACTTTAATAATGCATATCAGGAGTTGGAGAACAAATTATATAAATTTAAACGCCTACAATGGCAACATTTTCATTTTGAGGCATGTCTTAAGCATAACCTTGTGCCTAGAGGTCTCTGTGTATTGACAATGCCCACATATGGACAAGTTTATACTGAACTACTCAGGCAGTGGCAAATTATTGACCTAGAATGCAGTGCAAGGTATTTACATCTTCTGATAGATTTTTTTCAGCCACAAGAAGATGAACTGGCTAAGGACATTACTGTTCTATATGATAAAATACTTGATTCCTACCCCTCTGAATTAGTTGGTGTTAAACTTGAAACCTTACATGACAACATTCTGAATTATGAAAAAAGGCTTTTGAACGTTAAGACATGTAAATTAAATAGGGATTTCAACGATTTTCAAATGGGGAATGTGTTCTCTTGGGCTAGAGAACGCCCCCTATGAATAATACATGTCAACTAGCGTTGCAAGAGCCAATTGCAACAGTGAGGCAGCGAAGTGCTATTTTGAATGAGCAGCCACCTAACACGCCCTCCACATCACATGTGACGTAGGTGAAAAGTAGCAATATGGCTACCAACTGTACAGGCGCAACAAGTGGTTCTGTACAATTACCTATTGATTTAATGGATATGAGTAAGCCGAATCCAAATGGAGATGGCATACCAGTCGTAAGACCTAAAGATGGCAGGCATCTGCAAACTTCCTGCAATGGAATGATGACACCAGCAGGGTCAAGCTCAACTAATGAAGTGAATCGTTTTTTACTACAGAACCTTTTACCTATCAGGGGACGTTCAAGGAATTGGCAACAGCAAATACCGAGGAGTCCAGAAGGGCACAACAGGAAAAGATTCAGGCAGGTTTAATTTTCAATATTTCCTCTCATACGCTTACTGAAACTGAGACTATGGTGTTAAATAAAGGCTTAACTTTTGTGCCAGCGAAGAAAGCACATCTACCTGAAGTTCTAAGAGATTTGCATCTGTTTGGCCGCAGTCTAACTTTAAGAACTATGTTTGGTACCAACACTCAAATGAATAAATGTATTTTTAAGAAGCCCAGCACATATGTTACCCCCAGTAATGCTATTATAGACACATTTATTGAAGTATGTGACAAACATATTACAGAGATATTAAATGCTGGTAATTGTTCTGAGACTTTTTATAAATTAAGCAAATCTGAATACAAAGCCCTGGAAGAGTTGAAACTAATGAACTCTATTGAGATACGGCCTGCTGACAAAGGAGGAGGGGTTGTTGTCCTAGACAAGGGACTATATCTTGAACAAATGTTTAAATTGTTAAATGATGTAACATATTAATCTGTATCATGCATTGTTGTGAAGGGCATTATAGATAAGGTTTCCTTTTTGATTTATGATCTGTTGATTACAGGGATGATTAATGAGCAATTATTTGAGTATTGTACTGTGAGCAGCCCTACTATTCCAGAGGTATACGAGTTACCTAAGATCCATAAAAGTCTGTATATACCACCAATGTGCCCCATTGTATCTAGCAAAGGATGGGTGACAGAGCCCCTTTCGATTTTTGTTGAAAAAAAATCTACGCCCATTACTGAAAGATTGTGATAGTATGCTTAAAGACTCTAAAACATTCTTGGAAACTCTTAGATTGAAATGGGCTGAGATTAATGGTGATAGCAGTTGTTTCTTTGTGACAATGGGTGTAGAATCACTTTTCACCGTCATCCCCAACGAATGGGGTATTGACAATGTAAGGGAATTACTTACTATTACAAATCATACCAGGAATAAATGTGAGTTGATTTGTGCATTGTTGGACATCATTTTGACCAACAATGTTTTCATTTTTCACAAGAACTATTATTTACAGAAAGTTGGCTTGGCTATGGGCACAGCTTGTGCCAATAGCTACGCCAACCTTTCCCTTGTACAATGGAAACGAACACATGTATTATCTAATGCTAAATACAGTAAGCATATTAGCTGGTACACTAGATTTGTGGATGACATCTTTTTGCTATGGAATGGTACTGAGGCTAATTTGAATGAATTATTTGCTTATTTGAACAATACTACTACGTTCCTTAGGTTCACATCTAAGTATTCTGTACATGAGATTGATTTCTTGGATGTTAAGGTTAGGAAAGATGATTTAATTCATATCAAAATCAGCCTATATAGGAAACCTGTTAGGAAGAACAACTACCTGCATAGCACAAGTATGCATCCTAACCATACCAAGCGGAATATCATTAAGGGTCAAGTCTACAGGACCGTGAGATTGTACAACAATGACAGTGAACTAGCTAGTGCTCTATAACTATTGAAGACAGAATTTTTACAGAGGGGATATAATGCACACAATATAGATAAATATATTAATGAAGGTTGGAGCAATAGAAATGGAAGGTGCAGACCTCATTTCTATGAAGAAGGGAGCATTGAACCAAATACTCAAATCATTAACAATAATATGACTAGCCATATCCAAGGGGTTACTGATAACACCCTAAGGATGCCATTAACATTTGCTTGTAATATTAATTTTGTCTGTAAAGTGATTACCAAGAATTGGGGTATTCTTTATACAATTAGTGATCTACAAGGCATTATTGGGTCGAAACCTAATTTTACATTTAGGAATAACAGAACATTAAGGAGTCACCTTTGCTATAGGAATGATACATCAACCACCAAGAATAGATCTGATATATTGGGTACCTACATATGTAGAGATTGCACAGCCTGCAAGTATATTCACAGTGGTAGAAGCTTCGTACACCCATTTAAGGGTTTCAGTTTTAACAGCAGTCAATATGCTGATTGTACAAAATCTAATCTCTTGGACAGGAGCAATAGGTGCTGATATTAGTGTCTGCTTGAACCAGACACCCTTGGGAACACAGGTTGAACTTGGCTAGGCTTGTGAAGGCCCTGGGGCTTTTAGCCTAGTAACCTCCTATGATCCTGATCAAATTTTCCCAATGTTATTATTCTGCATAGCCTTTCTTATTATAAGTGAATCAATGTATGTATGAGACTAGTAACTGTACATTTAGTGCAGTCTGTTTAATCGTACCATTTTACAGAATTTCACAAACTAGCCCAGAAGCTCTGTAATCCTAGACACCATTGTGTTAAGAAAGAGGGAAAGGGAGTGAAGCCCTGTCAGTAACATGTGGGGGACTTTCCCCATCTTTATAAAGGGCAGCTAATTTTTTTTTAATTTGTGAAACTCAGTATAATCATCCATCAACAAAACAGGCATCACTGAAATGTACCAAATCTGCAAGACCACTGTGCACTATGCCAGGTGGCCTTCATTCTTTACTGTTGTGCAGTCTTGGAATAATTATATATAAGTAACAAAGGTTTGAAAATGTGAGGCTTGTCTCACTGTGAAGCTACTGTTTTAAATGAGTATAGCCATTGACTGGGTCTTAGAGGAGCTATGTTCTTCATCAGTCATGGTTAAGGAAGAGCTTCTCAATTATTCTCGTCTCAGTCTGGAATTGGTGAGACTTTCAAACATCACAGGAAAGGAAGGAGAATGGATCCTTTCCCTTTGCGCCAATCAAATCCAACAGTTTTAAAAAAGCCAAAACCCCAAGTACAGCAAACTGATAAGCAGTCACTGAGTCACTATTCATAGAGTTCTTGAATAGTCTGTCTGTAGTGACACTAGAGAAAATATCTACCACTTAGTAGTGCAGGGACTGAGAGAGGAAGAGGATGATTATAAAGTTACTGAACACAAGCAATCCACTACCAGGATGCCAAACTACATAGAGATTGACCTGGCTGCAGTGGAGATGTCCCAGGAATATTTGATGGCACACCTGGATTGTATCCTGAGAATAGAGGAACAAGGAGTTCCCATCATGTTGATTGCATAAATTCCTAGACTTTTGTTTTTAAATATTAACGAAACAAGTGGTTGCTATATTGATAGCTGCACAGTCTATAGAGTATGTTTACTACATCCTATGAAATCATACAGCACACATTTAAAATTCCCAGGTAAAATTCACCTAACCAAAATACAGTGTTATACATTTATAATGACTGATGTTATGTTGGCTATTTTGGGATAGTGTATTATACAAGAACTCCTGCTGCTGTATTTTTGTCTGAAAGGCAGCTACTGGAATTATATGGCTTTTTTTCTACGAAAATATTCCAACAAAAATATCACTAAGTATAGAGAAGGATGCATGGGAGGTGTTTCTCTTTCTCATTAGGAGGCAGGTAGAAAGAAGTCTTAAGAGGTTATTTAAGAAAAAGATTCAATGCTTGTCATTTTATGTATTATTCATGTAAGAAGTAGCAAAATGATATTTTTTCTTTATGCATATCACTTTTTTTTAGCTTTTCAACATTCAGAAAGTTACAAAACAGTAAAACATGTTGATGATTTATTTACCATGTTAAGCATCTCTCATATAGTGGACCGTGATGGTGTCTCCAATCATAGCCAACTTATTTATTTATTGACATTTGATGACCATGAAAGTCCGACTGGGTAGAAGCCCATTTTCAACAGAGGCCTGTGGAGAAAAGCTTCAAAGTATTCTAAAACATTTGAAGAAGAATAATTTTACAGTCTTTAAAAGTAATACAAAAAATAAATACAGTTTAAATAATTATACTAAATTAGACATAATATAAAAACATATATTAAGAAAAGATACAAGTTATATGATAATGATTTAATATTTTGAGACATTTTAGCCAGTATACAGAGTAAGTAAAGGTAAGTTAGTATAATACAAGCATAAACTGCAATACAAAGTGCGAGAAAAACAGGCTTATGGTATATTTAGAGGGAAAGCCAGGGGACAGAAATTGATAGAACTAAAGAAGTGACTGAAGACGAGAGAGTAAGGAGGTGTAAGATGTGAATAGGTATTTGTCCACATTTAGGGATATAGCTTATCCTGGTGCTGAACAAGAACAGACCCAGCTTTTGGCTAGGAAGTCTTTTAGAATTGTTTTGAAGGATGGGAGGGAGCGGATTGACCTGATGGGGAGAGATAAAGAGTTCCAGGCTTTAGCAACATGGTACAAGTACAGCCAATGCCCAGCAAATTTGATAGGTTTGTGTGTGAACCGACAGGAGTTTTTTTATCATTGGATCATAATGACTGACTGGGAACATAGTTATGTAGAATGTTATTTAGTGCTGGACAAGCAGATAGATTCTGGAAATTTTTATAGGTGGTAAGAAGCTGTGTATAAGTTAGTTGATGGGGTAGTTCTAACCAGTCTAGGCTTTTTATTGATATACAGTGGTGGCTTCTGAAAGGGGTATTTGCTGCAAATTTACTAGGTTTGTTATAGTATTGTTCACGTTTAGATTTTTGTGATGCCTGAATGTTAGTAAGGATGGAAGCACCATAAAGAGTGACAAGTGTAGCTTTAGTTGCATCAGCGAGAAAGTTTTTGGCTCCATAAAGCATCCCCAGTTTTTGATGAGTTTTTCTTATGGTATATGCAGGTTAAATTTAAGATTATCATTCACTGTCATTCCTAATAATTTGCTATGAGAAGTGACTTCAATGGCTGTATTATTGACAGAGGACATTACATTTTATTTATTCATGGGAGAAGATTTTGGGGGGGGGGGGAGTAGTAGTTTGTGATTTTTAGGGTTGAGCATGAGTTGTGAGTTACAAAGCCATATTTCAGTTACTGTTAAAGCTTCCTGAGTATTTTTTTGGAGGTGTGCCATGTTGTCAGATGTGCAAGTGAGTGTGGAGTCATCTGCTTACTACATGAAGGAGGCCTGTTGTGTGGATGTGTGGAGGGTGTCAGTGAGAATAATAAACAGGAGGGGACCAAGGATAGAGCCTTGTGGTATACAGATGGTGACTGGGACTGGGAAGTATAGAGAGAGGATGGAGTGCCAGTTTTATGACTGATACCTACTGGATAGGTAGCTTTTGAACCATAGTAGAGTCGGCTGAGAGAGACATAATGAGGACATTTGAAGCAGAGGTTTGCTGTAACAAACTGTGTTGAGGCTTTAGACAAGTCTAGAAATAAGGAGGAGACTAGTTTGCCATTTTCTCTTGCTTTATTGACAGTATCTGTATAGGACAGAAGTGCAATGTTAGTACTATGGGAGGATGGATGTGCACACAGGTTGGAAGGTGAAAGTGGATGTGGTTATATGTGGCTTCCAAGAAATTCACTTTGAGAGCAAAGTTTGAGAGGTGAAGCTTGGCATCCATGTCAAGAACATATAATAGAGGGTTATGATTGGGAACCCAGTCATAATTCTTTGTAGTCTATGTGGTACCAGTTGCAGAAAAAAAAAAAGAAAAAAAGAAAGAGAAAGTGTAGGAGCACGCAGTGTTTAACTGGTTTGAAACAGTAAACACTTAGAGAGTGCTGTCAAACAGAGAATAGCATACTTAAGAATTCTGGACGAAGCCAAAAATAATGGGGGAGTAAAGGATCAGAATCAGGGACAATTTTTGAATATTGCTCTAATGCACTTAAAAAGTTAATGGAATGATAGATCTTGCATCAACATATATTTTCTAAATAAAAATAAGAATGAAACTCTCATGCCTGGCAGTGATTTACCAGAAAAGCAGAAACTTTATGAGGCACAGGGCAAAAATATGAGGCAAAACCAGGGACATTCTGCATAATCTGGGACAGTTGAGCAGTAAAGTAGGCAGAAATGACGTGTTCGTTTAAAACCTGTTAAGATGTTTTGTTCTACCATACTTTTTTGTTTATAAATGTGGCAGAATGAAGTTCTAACAGCTACTAACATCTGTTTTACTTTCTGCTTTCTTTTCCAGCCAGCAATGTCTACTGTTAGTCCCTAGTGTAAAACCCAGATTACAGCACTTAAGGTGCTCTTAACAAAGTTTTGTTAAGCACCCTAAGTGTTGTCAAAAATCTGAAATCGTGTCAAAGGAAGCAATTAGCAATGTTTATCTATTTCTCAATTTCAGAGTGTAATCACTGCAATCACTGTTTTGGATGTTTGTATATATATATATATATATATATATATATATATGGATTCCATACACTTGGTCGAATTTCATTTGGTCGAAAATGATTCCAGGCATTGCACTTCACTGAAAGCTCACTTGACTGAAAGCTCACTTGGTCGAAGTTCATTTGGTCGAAAATGGAATATAGCTCCTGCCCCACTGCAGTGCAGCCCTGGTGTGAGAATATTAAATAGGGGGGGGTGTAGGGGGCACAGCCCCCCACAATGGGGGTGTGGGGGGCATAGCCCCCCACATAATTTTAATGTATTCACTGTTATAAGAAGGTATATCCATTAGAAATGCATTGATATATATATATTTAGTAAAAACTATTAGCATAATATGGGGGGCTATGTCCCCCACACCCCCCTTATTTAATATTCTCACTCCAGGGTTGCACTGCAGTGAGGCAGGGGCTATATTCCATTTTCGACCAAATGAACTTTGACCAAGTGAGCTTTCAGTCAAGTGAGCTTTTCAGTCAAGTGAACTGTCTGGAATCATTTTCGACCAAGTGTAATTCGACCAAGTGAATGGAATCCATATATAGATATATATATATATATATAAATATATATAAATATATATATATATATATATATATATATATATATGGTTTACCTTTGATTGAATGAAAATGAATTGTACGAATGGGTGAAAATGCGAACCGGAAGTTTGAAAAACAGCAATCCGAAATGTCGAAAATGAAATAGCGGAATTTAGAATTTGCTGTTTTTCAAACCCGTGTAAATATTTACTCCCTATCATGCAGTAAAGTAATATGATGAGTCTGTGTCACACCAACATGCATTCCCATAGTGTAGGACATGTACCTGTAGTCCCAAACAACACACTCCGGTATATTGACACAGTTGCCGTAACATAATCAAAAAGAAGGCATCCCATGTGCAAAATTACCATTCCTGTATCCAAGATAAGCATAAGGAGATGGATCCTAGCCGTGCATCCTTGCTATTTCCTGTGCGTTCAGAATGAGCAATGCTTGGCAACTAAGCGCACGAAGCACCGTGACGTGAACTGTGCCCTATTGCATAACAGCCATTCGAAGGCTGCTTCCTTGTCCATTAGCCTCTTTCTCTGTGGTGATGCTGGAACACACAATTTATGCTGTACACACTTGTCATCAACATGGTTTTGTTCAAGTTGAATTGCATGTAATACATCCAGCAAATACAACTGCTTCTTACCCATCAAACTTCTCAATCTCCTGTGCCACCTCTCCACCACGTTTTGGCTACGTGGATAGCCCATGGTGCATGTATTGAATTGGTTCCAAAATGTGATGTCAAATGCGGGGGGCAATCTCTCTGTTGTTGAACCTCTCATTCCATACTGTCTCGGCCTGCCAAGTATATACATTTCCCTAAAGAAGGTGTATAGAGCCATACCACTTTCAGGCATGTCGGACTCAATTTCACTAAATGTGGAGGCTACATCCTCTGGGGCTACGAATGCCAGTGCTGGAATCTCCTTACAGATCATAGCAAAGCTTATATCACTTCCAAATGTTGCTGCCAAGTGCACCTTCTGGATCTGGCGCCAGACTATTTGGCAAAGGTGAAACCAGCGACCTTTAGCCGATGCAGTAGGGAGATGTTTCTTAATACAATTTAGTGGTGCCCTCTCGAAGTCAGTCAGCACCATGTTTGGCATCAGGGTTAGATTGTGATCCACACACAACTGGAGCACTATGCTCCAGAACAGATCATAGCACTGTTTTGTTTTGCTGGGCAAAATGCCATACACAACTGGACAGACCTTCCTGCTGTTTGCACTGTCAAGAGCACAATGGATGTTGTATATTTGTCGACATTCAGATGAACTTATGGGGAATGTGCCATCAGCCATGATGTACTCTGAATTGCATAGCATTTTCAGGTTCTCAGGTGTGGTTATTACTACAACATGGACCTGATTTACCTCATTGACGGTACTGTGATGCACTATAAAGGACCCTAACTTTATGGGAATCATGTCAGGCCTAAGGTCCCTTAATGACTTTATGGCCTTAAAAGACTCTGCCTTCCTGTTGAACCTATGCCTCGTTATGCTCTGCTTCAAAGCAGTTGTATTAGGCAGTTTGCGTACAACATCTGAGGAAGTGGTGGCCAGTACCTCTGAGACCACCTTACAGGGGTCCTCAATAGAGTGCTCTGCCCTCCTCTTCAGCTCGTCCCGTACCCTAAACACCTCTGTCTTCACCACATTAGGGGCATGGTAGTGTTCTGCGCTCTTTAGCAGTTTAAAGCCCTCAGGGTCACCTTCGGTGACACACCTGCCCTTACATTTGTCTATTTTTTTATGCAACACCAATACTGCTTGTCATGCACTGCTTTCTCTTTGTAATATTGGTAACTGTCAACAACTAACAGCTGTCTCCCTTTTTGTGTAGTGCTCATACCAAAAACAGCATTCACACACCAGGCTTGTACGGAACTGTACCTGCATCTTCCCAAATAAAACAAAATACACGTATTTACACACTGCTGGGGCAATTTACTTCGTAATTACAATGTTCTGATTTTTGATTCTCACCTGCATGACTACTTTGTACAATCCGGACCTGTTGGCGTAGCAGAACAGCGGTCGGGGAAGAAACACAGAGGCAGAACAAAGGCTCATTCCCGTTTTTATTATCGCAACACCAACATACATCGCATTCAAATGTGCGAAACATGATTGCACAAATTCTGTATGTTATATGCCTATACTGTGGTTCGCACAATCTCTATCCACATTATGGGATCTTGAAAACATACTTCCGACCAAGTAGCGTTCGCACTTATGACTTTCATTCAATCAAAGGTAAACCTATATATATATATATATATATATATATATAGGTTTATTGTCACAATGCAGAATGAATGTTTGGCGAACATGGGAATGCTGAACGTTAGTTGGCCAATTCCCAAATTGCCAACCTTCAATTCTGAGAGTCTCCTGTTCAGCGAATGCCACTGTGCATTTGCTCATAGGTTCATAGGTTCATACTAGGCTATCTGCCCTGAGGCAATTATAAGCCTAGCCTGATTCTGTATGGCTTACACCACCCCTTGATTTGAGTATACTGTGCCCTTTATAAGGTTTAGTTTACTGTGCCTCTGTCTAATAGTGACACGGGAGTAATCCCTGGGACAAACCTACGATCCCCCATCCACCTATCGAGATTCTTCTTGAAGAGATTCAGTGAGGTGCTCTGCCTCACATGAACTGGAATTCTATTCCAGAGCGAAGGGAGCCTCTGGGTTATGAACCTGTCCCTCCAGCAAGTTCTATTTATTTCTGTGCTGAGGTTCAAGTCCCTCGAGCCTGTGGCTCTAAGGGATTTAGATTTACTGAAGTGGAGCATGTCCATTAATTCTGGATTTGACATAGCTTTGTATGTCAGGCATAGATCGCCTTGAAGTAGGCGGTATGCAACTGAGTAGAGCTGGAGTTTTTTTAACCAAGCAGCATATGGCATCTGTTTGAGACCCTTGATCCTCTTGGTGAGATACTTTTGGGGTCTTTCTAATTGCTGCAGGTGTCGGGTAAGGTACATCCCAAAGGGGCATTGTATTCTATGATGGGCCTGATGAGGGATGAATAAAGGGGCACGATTACCTCTCTTGATCTAGATGTGAAACCCTTTGTGATGAGGTGGGCTATGTAGAAGGTCTTTCTAACCACTTTGGCAATGTGGTTTTCAAAGGAAAGATTGCTATCAACTTGGGTCCCCAGGTCCCTAATAACTTTCTCTGTACTTAATGGGTTTCCGCCTATGTGGTAATTTGTGGGCACATTGTTTTTGCCAAAGGGTATGACTATACATTTTTTGGCATTTAGCTTTAAACCATGGCGCTGGCACCAGTTATCTGTCTCTGTGAGACCTTTTTGAAGGATGTTTGTATCAGCTGGAGAGTTGATTATGGCGCCCAGTTTGCAGTCGTCTGCGAACTTGGTGAGCCATAGTCCTCCCACGTTTGCCTGTACCTCGAAAAAGTATATACCGAACAAGAGTGGTCCCAGGACAGAACCCTGTGGGACGCCACTTGTGACTGGTTTCGAGTCTGACTTGGCTCCAGCAACTCTCACTATGTGGGTTCTGTCTTTGAGCCAGTTTGCGACCCATCTTGTGACATAGGGGTTTATATTTAAGCTGGATAGCTTATCTATGATGCCCGAGTGGGGTACTGTGTCAAATGCCTTTGCAAGGTCCAGATAGGCTGTGTGGACTACCTTCCCTTCATCTATGGCTTTGGTGACTGTTTCGAAGAAGTCAACCAGGTTCAAAAGGCAGGATCTGCCCTTGACAAAGCCGAACTGGGTAGGATCTAGTGTCTGTAGGTCCCCAAGGTCTTTGTTTATGAGCTCCATGATGATCCTCTCCATAGCCTTGCAGACTAAGCTAGTCAAGCTTATGGGGCGATAGTTTCCAGGGTCCGTAGAGGCTCCACCTTTGTGGAGTGGGACCACTGTTGCTGCACGCCATTCTGTGGGCACATATCCTGTAGTGAGGCTGAGATTGTATAGCTGTTTTATTTGAGGGATTAGTTCCTCTTGGAGTTCATGTAGGACGCAACCTGGGACACCATCTGGTCCCATGGAAGCAGTGTTTTTTGCTTTGGAGAGGGCAGCCTTCACCTGAGCATCAGAGATGTTTGGGAGGCAGCCCTCTGCTGGAATAGATACTTGCTCTTTGGGGGGGGGGAGTTTGCACTGAACCTGTCTGCCAGGATATTGGCGATGTCTGTGGGTTCAGTGTATTTTTTGTCGTTTAGAATCAATTCAGAACAAGTCTGGGAGTTGCATCCCAGGTTTCTAACATAACTGAAAAAAGCCTTATGATTGTCTTTGGTGTCCTGTGCAATTTTTCTCTCGAAGCTGGCCTTGGAGGATTTTATGAGGGATCGTAATTTTTTGCTAGTACTGATCAGAGATGCCTTCCCTATTAGGGATTTTGCTCTATCATGTAGTAGCTTCCTCCTTCTGCTGTACAGTTTATTTACGTGGTGATGTTACGTATTGAGATTGCGGGACAGTGCAAATTGGGATATTTACCCTTTTCCGCACTGTAGTGAGATCTCAGAGTTGGAATATATAAGTGGCAGGGGGTGTGGTGGAGTGCAGCCCCCCACAGTGGAGTGCAGGGGGTGTCTGGGGTGCAGCCCCGCCACCAGGGGGGTGTAGGGGGGCTTGCCCTCCTGCAAAAAACATTACTGTCAGCGTTGTGCAGTACAGATCAATACTGCTGCAAAGGAGGCAACGGACTTCAGAAGCTGAATTCGACTTCGCCTCAATTAGGTTGTCAATATTCCAACCTAATTAATATTCCGCACATCGAACATGTAAACTGCATTTCTGAACAGTTTACATTCTGATGTTCGATGTTTTGATAGTTGTTGTGTCTTTCGGCTTTTCCCGGTTAGGGGTCGCCACAGCGGAACTCTGGTCCACTAATGAATGGCAGTAGATTTTGATAGTAAATCTATATATATATATATATATATATATATATATATATATATATAGTTATATAGATATACTGGTCTGCCTTTTCTGGCTTCAGAGAAAGACAAAGAGCTGATCTGATTTTCTAACATCTTTTGTTCTGCCCAAATAATATCTGAGCTGTCTGTGAACGTCAAGGTTGTGCAGCATATACTCTAGTTTGTTGGAATGGTTTGGGAAGAAGACTGGCAACTCAATGACTTGGCGGATATTAGATTCTGAACAAACTTTGGGCAAAAAAGAGGGGTTTGTCCTAACAGATACTCTATCAGCATGAAAAATCAAATAAGGAGGGCTGATAGATAAGGCTTGAAATTCTGACACTCTGCGGGCAGAAGTAATAGCCACCAGAAATATGGTTTTCCAGGATAAAAATTTTAGATCACAAGATGATGCTGGTTCAAATGGGGGAAGAATTATACGAGACAGCATAAAGTTTAGATTCCAAGGAGAATAAGGAGTCTTCACTGGAGGCCTCATGTGAAAGGTTCCTTTGAGAAAGGCCTTGGACAACTTGTGGGCCATAATGTTCAATCCGTCCACTCCAAGATGAAAGTTAGATATAGCAGCCAACTGGACCTGAACTGTAACAGCTGCAGCACCTTTATTAAAAATCCTAGTCAAGAATTCTAAAATGGATGTCAAAGGGGCTTGATAAGGATCAATGGTTTGGTTAGAAGCCAATATGGAAAATCTCTTCCACTTACTAAGATATAATTTCTGGTGGATTGCTTGTGGGAAGACAAGAGGATCTGTTTTGTCTCATCAGAAAGATCATGAAGCCTGGCTATGAGGAGAACTGGAGCAGCCAACCTGTGAGCTTCAGTGACTGCAATGAAGAATGGAGGTCCCCCGATGGATGTGTCAGACGGTCCGGAACTGGGTCCAGAATCCATGGATCCTCCAATAGATGATGATGAAGAAATGGGAACCAAATCTGCCGAGGCCAATGAGGGGCTATAAGAATGATGGTCCTCCCCAGTGACATTGCCTTCTGTAGAAACTTGGGTATTAGCGGGATCGGTGGAAATGCATAGAGGAGACCCGGAGGCCAATCGTGTACGAGTGCGTCCCTTGGGGGTTCTCCCAGAGGGGGGAATCAGGGCAAAGTAGCTTCTGCATTTAATGTTGATGTGACTGGCAAACAGATCGCAGCAAGGCTGGCCCCATCTGCGGAAAATCCTTTCTGCAATCTCTTGCTTGAAGGACCACTCGTGAGGCAACAAGATTGCCCTGCTCAGTTTATCCGCTATCACACTGGATCTCCCCGGGATGTGCGTTGCCAACAGAAAGCGCTGGGAGGTGACAGCCCACTGCCAAACTCTGAGGGCTTCTAGGCAAAGGGGGTAAGACTTGGTCCCATCTTGGTTGTTCAAGTACCAGACTACTGACATATTGTCTGTCTGAATCGCAATCGTCCCTAGAGGAAGAGAGTCCTGGAAGTACTGCAACACTAGAAGTGCTGCTCTCATGTCCAGGACATTGATATACAGATGTGTCTCTTGATCCATCCATGTGCCTTGTGCAGTCTTTCCCTGAAAATGCCCCCCCACACACCCTATCAAGGAAGCGTCCATGGTCACAGTGGCTACTGGAGGGGGTAGTACAAAGGGGCATCCTGTGGTTACATGAAGAGACGTCAACCACCACTGGAGATCTCTCTTGCAGGAGTTCATAATTAAAATCATGTGATTCATTGGAAGTTCCTGATAAGACCATTGAGTGAACAGCAGCCATTGAAGAATCCGCATATGCATCCTTGCTAATGGTATGGACAAGATCGCTGCAGCCATCAAACCCAAGACTTTTAAGACTTCTGCGGCTGGTGCTCTGTCCTTTGATAACAAAGAGCTGACCTGCTGGCAAAGAAGAAAGACTCTCTCGACTGGTAGTCGTAGAGTGGTGGTTAAAGTGTCTAACTCTACCCCTATAAAGACGATATGCTGCGATGGTAATAAGGCGGACTTTTCTGAGTTGATCGTAATGCCTACGTGATGGCAGAGTGTCAGAGTATATTCCCTTGCCTGAATGAGTTGATGCCTGGTGGTGGAGGTAACGAGCCAATCGTCGAGATACGGAAACACCTGGAATCCTAGACGCCTCAGGTGAGCCGTGACCACTGCCATGCATTTGGTGAACACTCTAGGGGCTGTAGTGAGACCAAAGGGCAGGGCCTGAAATTGATAATGATTGGCTTCCAGCCAGAAATGCAGATGATCTCTGGATGGCCTGGCCATTTTTATATGGTAGTACGCATCCTTGAGATCTGTCAAGGACATCCAATGGTCTCTCCCTAAGGAAGGAAGTATAGACTGTAGTGTGACCATCCGGAACTTCTCTTTCTTGACAAATTGGTTGAGTCTGCTGACGTCCAAAATAGGTCTCCAGTCCCCTGTTTTCTTTGGAACCAAAAAGAATCTTGAGTAAGTTCCGGATTCTATCTGGTCTGCTGGGACTGGCTGGATGACTCTTTTTTTCTAGCAACATGTGGACCTCTATAGTTGCTTGTTCCCTGTAACTGAGTGGAACGTCTGGGATTCTCCTTGGGGGTGTGGGTAGAGTGGAGAATGGTATGAAACACCCTCTGGAGATAATACTTTGTACCCATTTGTCGTTTTATATATCTCACCAGGCGTCTGGGTACAAAGATAAGCGACCCCCGACTGCCTCCAGAGCAGGACAGTCGAACCTCCCTTCAGGAGCGCTGATAGAGCTGACCTGAGAAGTGATCTCTGTCACCCTGGTGCTGCGGACCCCCTCTGCCGTGAAAGCAGCGTCTTCCATTATTACCCCCTCCTCTGCCCCTAGAGGGGGGTTCACCACATGTGTCCTGAAAGGCTCCTTGGGCTTTTCGGAAGCACATCTTCCCACCCCTCTGGCCTTTGGGTAAGGTCGCATAGTGGTGGAAAAGCCGACTCCGACGGCAGACAGAGTCTTTCCCTCCTGCTCACACCTGGTGAGAGTTTCCTTCACTTTGGGCCCAAAAAGAGATGAGCCATCAAAAGGGGTGTTGACAAAAGAAGACTTAAAGGGCTCCGCAAAGGAACACAAGCGCATCCAGGAATGTCTTCATAAAGCAACTCCTGTATCCGCTGCCCTACTCGTCCCATCGGCTGGATATAATATGAGCCGCATGGAAGAGTTCACAATGGAATTTAGGGTAGCAAGCTGGGCAGTAACTTTGTCGGAAGCCCCTGCAGCTACAGCACCCTAAAGAGTATCTCCCAACTCCTTAAGGAGATCTCTTTGCAGTCTAGTGAAATTAGTCAAATAGTTCAGGGATCAGAGTGTAAAAGTCGCTGAACTAAACATGCGTTTCCCAAATCGATCCATGATATTAGACTCCATGTTAGGTGGATGGATCGATGAGGAAGTCTCTGACATTTCCTTCTTGGTGGCTGCTGCCACCACCATGGCATCAACAGGGACTCCCTTGGTCAAAAAGGCTTTATCCACGGGGGCAGAAATAAACTTGTTAGGCCTCCGGGGGACAGGTTCCATGGACTGTGGTGACTCCCACGCCCTCCAAGAGACCAGCTGCATGAGCTCATCGAAGGGCGGAGACACCCAAGAGGTGGAAGGTTGAGACCCGAAAGCCTTCAGGAGAACTGACTCGTCCTCAGTAGGGCTTTTGGACTGCCAATCACCCCTCTGCCTACAGATCTCGAGTATCTCCGCAAAGGAGATATCTTCAGAGGGGGATCGTGGGGACTCTTCTGACTCATCCAAATCAGTGTGTCAAGGACTCCTGTGGGGAGTCCAAGTGTCTCCTCTTACACAAACTCTTCCTGGGAACCTCCTCAGTGGGAGCCTCTGGGGAGGTCTCGGAAGAGCAAGGGGCACCCTGTGGGGCTACCTGAGGCTCAGAGTCTCTATGCTTGGCTTGGACGATGGAGGCAGAAGCAGACACAGGCACTTTGGGGGAAGAAGAGGCCAGAGCTGGTGTCGAGGATGTCTTTGGGGACAAGGCTCTCCTCATGGCATCGAAAGCATCATGACTCCGATGAGAAGGAGTTGACGGACCCAAAGGAACCACTAGCCCCTCCCGCACTGAGGCCGTGGGCTCCGAGCCGGAGGTAGGATCCGAGCTCATCCCAGCCGAGGCCCCGAGAGGAAGAGTTGGCACTGACAAGTCGGTGCGACTATCCTCCCCGGACCCAACAGGAGAGTGTCACCCCTAGAGTCCCCGGTTGGTGCCGAGGATGTCAGAGTAGATGGAACCGATGACACCGGTGGAGGTCTCGGCTCCAAAGGCTGCATGATCAGCAGGTCAGCCCCCTCTGGCTCCGAAGATCCGGTACAGCTCGGAGGAGGAGCAGTTAAGTCAGGGGTGGTGGTCTTCAGTTTTGATGCTCGGGTTGGAGCTGACAACAATTTAGCAAGGCCTGGTGCCCATAAGAGCTTCTGCACCAATCGGTCCATATCCAAATCCAAGAGGCTAGCAGAAGACCTAGAGGAGTGCACCGAGGGTGCAGCTTGGAGGAGTGGAGATACAGGTCTCTCGGAGACTGACTCCAGAACCGTGGGCTGGCTCCGATAAGAAGAGACACTCGGCTCTGAGAGCTGTGGAGCCAAAGTCCCGAGATCCTCAAGTTTCTTAGACTTTGACGATTCTTTGGATGCTTTAGAATCTGTAGAGGATTTAGAGGACTTGCTGGCCCCATCCTGGTCACTCAAGGCTTCAGCAAAAGGATGCTTCAGCAAACCCCTATCCACAAGCTTCCTTTTCCTCTCCAAAAGAACCCTAGCAGAAAAGGAATGGCAAATGCTGCAGGACTCCTGCAAGTGCACCGCACCTAAACAGTACATGCACTGAACGTACCTGTCAGTGAGAGACATCTTCTGCCCACATTCTGGACATTTCTTAAATCCAGACCTGGGGTGTTTTTCTTTTTGTTCAGACATACTAGGAAAAACTTTAGGCTTATTTTAAACACAATCCACACAAGCCTAAATACAGCCTGAAATAAACAACCAACTAGGCTCAAATAAACCCACCTAAGTTGTACAACACACTCTAAACTATGCCTGGAGAAAAAGTAGGGCTAAACTATGTAGATAACTATCTAAATACACTTCTAAATATACACACTATAAATGCAATAACTGTTATAGAGAAAAACAGACACACTCTAAGTACTACTAGGACAACACACTCTCTAAATAACTAGGCCCAACACAAGGCCACTACAACTAGAGAAATATAGTAAAGAACCAATGGAAAGGTGAAGCAAAAAGGGCTACAGTAGCTATATAAATGTCTATTTAAGTAAATATTAGAGAAAGATAAGAAATAACTTGCAAAAAACAATTTTTTTCTCAAAAGAAGGCTTGAGCAAACTGGAACCACTGAGATCTGTGCCGCTGCAAACTAGATCTGAGGTAATTCCAGCAGTGCATCATGGGATAAGGGGCTTGGTCTTGAGCTACTGGTAAACCTTGAGCTTTGTTAACGGCTCCGAACCCATCAGTGAAGAATGAACGGAGAGATTGAACAACTTCACATGAAGGTATATAATAACCAGCACTGCTACAATTGCAGTACTGCATATATTGTACATCTTGCTGTTTGTACATTTTAATTTGGACAAGTCTATGCATATATACAAGAATCATACAGCTGAGCAGCGCACACACAGGGAATAGCAAAGAGAATATCTTGCAATTCAGTTGTGGACCAAATAATATCAAGTGACTCATCATGTCTTTTCATTTTTGGCATTGTCTGTTACCCTGGGAATCTCTTTTTAAGTGGAAATACAACCCAATTACAGATGAGTAACTCCAAACTAGAAAAACAGCTCCCAGTGCATGGGGAGTGCAAACAAAGTGACTAAGTCTCAGATGTTATGAACAACATACTGTAATAAGAAGGAACATTCATGTAGACATTGCCTCTGCTCATGGACGGCAATGTAAACAGAACTGAAAGAAATGTTTTTAATACTGTACATAATGTTTATAAACCAAAAACTCATTTTGTTTTTATTGATGACAGTAACATTATACAGAATACTGAGGATCATATGTTGCGGCAAAAAGTTAAAAATGTCTGTAAATGGAGTAGCTGCAAAAGTTGTAATAGAATGTGGTAGTACATAGACTATTGTCTATAATGAGCTTGCACATGAATACAAAACAAATTATCCTACTGCAGACTTACATTTAGTTATCACTAGCTAGCCTGCATACTGTGCAGAAGGCTGTAACTTGATTGATTCAAAAGACGACAATAAAAAGTTTTCTTTTCTTTAATGGTATATGGTATTGAGCACGCCACTGTAAGATAAACAAGCAAGAGGTAAAGAAATTAAAAGACTGGGCTAAGTGTAACAGTCTAATAAAGTGTCAGTTTCTTTGCTTGAAATTTTAAGATGGTGAATCAAGTGAGTTTTTATCCCACCACTGATGTTTTTATAGATTTATTTATTTTTATGATAAAATTGTTTGTACTGGGTTCGTTTTCTGTTTTATAAGGTGAGGGTAAGCAACACTAAATTATTTGTATTGTGTAGTATCCTTGTCAAATGATTATGCGTCTGCTGGCTAACACAAACTGGAACTGAAAGGGGTCCTAGGATCAAATTGTTTCCCTTTTAAATAATCAAATAACTAAATAAATATCATGGTAACACAATGTGAAGGGAATGGTGCTTTACTAAGCAGCCTAAGTGCTGTTAAAATTGTGTCTCATGCTAGGGAAGCAGTTAACAACTTTATGTTTTTCCTGACTTCAGAGTGTAGCCACTGAACTCTGTGCACTACATCAGTGTTTTGAATGTTTGCATTAAGATACCAGATGGCTATCCCACTAGGCTAGTTCATAAGCTATCTGACTGTGACACCATTTGGCCTTTTAGCAGCTGCCATGTGGCTTCTAATATGACATATCCCCCAAGGTTATTTAGTATTATACATAATGCAAAGAGGTATAGATTAGAAATGATGTAATAACATTGTGAATAAAATTAGGAACTTTAGAGGAGTGGATTATATCATGTTAGAGACGTCTCCTGGATAAGGTGTTAGCAAAAATGACAATAATTTGGTAAATAAGCATTGCTAGTCTCTAAAAGCGTAAGCATGTGAAACCTTATGGTAATACATAAAGATAGCAAAGAAGCTGGAAAGAAGGCAAGAAATTTCTGCTGTTTAATTGGGAGTGAGTTGTTCAGAAATTAACAAGATGGCTACCTACACCAGTGAAATGGATGATAGAGAAAATGATGACTTGCAGCATTTAGCTGTGGGAATCAGGTTTAACCACAAAGAATAAACATGTGATATTCAAAGGTGAGGAGTGCAGTTTCAAATGTGTTACTATGCAGAAGATAAATAAGTGGGAGGCTGGCAAAATGCTTAAGGTGTCTACTTTATGGACAGAAGATGCAGGGTTTCATTCTCACTTGAGGTAATTGGCTAGGCCTAAAATGGTCCACAAGGGCAGTTAGCATAGTACTAACCTATGAACATTAAACTCTTATGAACATAAACCTGAAATAGCCTAGCCAGTTGTAGGTAGGCTTGTTTAATTACTTTGCCTCTGCCTTAGCTGTGAGAGAATTGGATGAAGAGTAGTATTGATTTGAGGAAAGAAAGAAATATAGTGGAGTGGGAGGTTGGCATGATGGTTAAGGTATTTGCCTTACAGACACAGGGTACTGGGTTTGATTCTCACTGGGGATAATTGGCTAGGCTTAAGATGGCCCACAAGGGCAGTTAGCCTAGTACTATTCTATGAACCTATTAACCTATAGGTCCAAGTAATATGAATCTCTCAGAAAATTATGAAATTAATGCAAGAATTATGCCATCTGAAAAGTTGAAGAAATAATTTTCTGACAGAGATACTGGTACACCTCATAAGTCTGTTTAATCTGCCCCTAACTGCTAGGGAAGGTGCCATAAGAATGTCAAAGGCCAGCATATCACCTCTGTTCAAAAAGATTCAGGAAGAGAAGTGGGAGTCATAGATGAGTGAAAGTAATGTCCATGTTGGAAAAAGTCACAAAGTGACTGCTTAAGGAGAAGTTGGCGTGTGTTTTAAGGGTACTTGGCCATACAGATCAGAATCACCATGAGTTTATACAGGAAAAGACTTTTCGAGTTAATCTGATTTTGTACTATGACTGTGTTATTAGGCCCGTTGGCTATGGTACCTTACTGGATGTCAGTAATTAAGATAGGCTTCACATAAAACTTAAAAGAATGCTGTTCAAGGTAACTTCATGGGGTGTTTGGAAGAGTGCCTTAAGAGTAAGGTGTAGAGGGTGCTGATAGTAAGTCAGTAGGAGTCTAGCTTGCTCTCTTTAAGAACCTTTGAATTCCCATAGCTGAATATTTCTAAAGGCAGTCATACATACTATGTGAAATACATTCTTGCTTGACATCCTGTTATGCTTCCTTCCACATAATCAAAAAAGTAAATCCTATTTATAAATATTTACATTAGTTCATCAGTGTCAACCATACAACTCAACCGTTAAACAAAACCAGAAGCTACAGTAAACATTTTAATACTGCAAGGCATAACAGGCTACAAAAAAGTAGCAACTCTTGAAATGCCTTGCATATGCATAAAAGAGCCATTAATACTTTTCCATTATTTGGATACTTGAATACATGCAGCGGAAATATTTATAGAGCTATTTATATTGGCTGTTCTCTTGAAAGTTGCTAAGTTTTCTTACACTGTATTAATCTCAAAGGACCTATACCTATCTAACCTGTTTGTGGAATTAAATATTGTAGAATACAAGTACTAGTTCTGCAGTTACAGATCACTGTTCACCTAGTGGCAATGAAACATATATTCTTTTTCCCACCTAATGTACACACCTCTTGCCTAAGCTGCATATTCTAGCTAAAAGCCTACATTTTATCCCGTCTCCAGCAAGAGCTTCCTTATGGCAGCCATGTGGATTCTTTATTTTCTCTGCTGTTTTTAATGAATGGACTTCTCCAGTGACTGACTGACTGATCATCACGTTCGTCATCATCAACATCTTTTGTATGAAAGAATACTTCCTTGCATTGCTTCTTATCTGCCTTCCTTCTTTCAGTGCATGTCATCTCACAATACATATTTCTTTTTCTGAAGGGAATTACTCTCTTAGACTCTTTGAATTCCCTAAGTAACCCAAAAGTCTTTCATGTTTGCCTACCCTTCCTTTCCCCAACAGTACATGCATATAAATAGTTATCCATTGGTCCAGTGGTATAGAGACATGGACACTCTCTGCACTGTCAGTGGTCTGAGTTACGGAACAGACTTGAGTCATCATTAGGGCCAACCTGGAGGGCTAGGATGAAGTGACCAATAGCCAACTCTCCTGTGCAACCTTAGGTGGATAACATAAGTCTTGCATGTCATCCTCTTAGATTACGGGGGGGGGGGGGTGTGATGGTGACTCTGACTTCATTGCAGTAGCCACTCCCTAAGATGGGGACTCTGACAAGTAGCATTAAGGATAATGGCTCCTCACCAAGAGATTCTCTGTTTACCAGAACTATGAAGGCATTACAATCTAGGTTGACTTCCTGATGAGTCAAGAGCCCACCTGGCAAAGGTTCACATCAGGGGTACCCAGGTGGAGTAATTGGGGAATCCAGGGTTGGACAATCATATAAACCAGGACAGCAACTGGAGGGCTGTATGGTGTCAGTGGGAGGGGGGCAAGATAAGTAAAATAGTTACCTAATGGGAACCACATTTTAATAATGTTCTGTCATGATATGGATATGGAAAAAAGCCATTCTTTTTGGTACTTTTCTTAGATCTGCTCTGAGCTCACTAATTTTTTTTTTCATCATGGCCATCTTGTTATCCTATATGCTAACTCATATACGAAATGACATAGCCAAGGATATTGCATATGACACTTCATATAAATTGAACTTCATTTAAATTTTTTATAATACTAAAACAATGGCCATATAAAAGCTAATACAAGACTATTCCTTGCTGTAAATAGTGACTTAAAGTCAAAAAGTAAATCTTCATAACCCATAATAGCAATTCTAGTAGCTAATAGGATGCTAAAGTCAAACATCATTCATTCTGATGGGATTGCACCATCTTCATTCTTTCTCTTTGTGTTTCTGTCATTGTATATCATTATATACATGAGAAGGATGGGATCATTTCAGCAAGCACCCCAATAATAAACGATTTCAATCATCCCACCATTAACTGGGAAAATTACTCATGTACCAACTCCTTCGCTAAACGCTTTTTGGAATTCATAAATTCCAATGCCCTGGATGAACTTATCTGCACCCCCACCAGGGGCAACAATATCCTAGACCTAGTCATTACCAACATGAGTGACGGGTGTTCCACACCTGAAGTCAACTCCTTGTTGGTCAGATCCGACCAGAATCTAATAACCCTAGATATCTGCATCCCGCCCCCACCCACCATTAAGGAAACCATGGTAAAAAAATTCTCCAAAGCCAACTTCATACTTCTTAAGACAGAAGTGGCAAACTTCATGACACCCATGTAGATGGACAATACAGTTACGACTGCTGAATCCTACACAAATGCACTTTATAAGCACTTACACGAATGCATGGATTGTGCTATCCCAAACAGAACCAAGATGCTATCCTCCAAAAAAAGGAAGCCAATCTGGTGGTCCCCTGCTATAAACAAACTCTACAACAGAAGGAAGAAACTGTTTCAAAAGAGAGTAAAATCCCATGAGTGGAGGAGCTCCCTGGTTAGCCTCAGTAAGAAGCAGAGATCCCTTATAAGATCCTCCAAAGCTAGCTACGAAAACAAAATTGCCACTGATTCTAAGGGCAACCACAACGCATTCTATAGCTATGTCAAGAATCTCAATGGCAACACCCAGATCTGCTCTGAGTTACAGCACAACGGCATGAAAAATACAGAACCAATTGATATTGCCAACATCCTGGCAGATAGGTTCAGTGCTAACTTTACCTCCCTCTCACCCCCTAAAGGGCCCATATCTATACAAGAAGAATGCAGAGTCCCTGTAATCACATCTATGCAGGTAAAAGCTGCACTCTCTAAAACCAAAAACACAGCATCCATGGGACTGGACAACATCCCAGACTGCGTTTTACACGAACTTCAGAATGAACTGGCTCCCCACCTAAGCACCATGTTCAATCATAGTCTCACGTCAGGCTTTGTGCTCACTGAATGGCGCACAGCAACAGTTATCCCACTCCACAAAGTGGGAGCCACCACTGATCCCGGGAACTATCGCCCATTTAGCCTGACGAGCCTGGCCTGCAAGGCCATGGAACATATCATCATGGAACTCATAAACAAAGACATTGGTAACCTCCAAACTCTGGACCCCACCCAGTTCGGGTTTGTGAAAGGCAGATAATGCCTGTGAACCTGATCAATTTCTTTGAAGCAGGCACCAAAGCTGTAGATGAAGGTAAGGTGGTTCACACAGCCTATCTTGACCTCACCAAGGCTTTCGATACCATCGCCCATTCTGGAATTATAGCTAAACTCACTAAACTAGGTATAAATCCCTATGTCACAAGATGGGTTGCCAACTGGCTCACTGACAGAACCTACACTGTAAAAGTTGCAGACTCCAAATCTGACTTCAAACCAGTGACAATTGGAGTACCACAGGGTTCAGTCCTGGGACCTCTCCTGTTTGGTATCTACTTCTCTGAAGTACAGGGTAACATAGAAGGCCTCTGCCTAATGAAGTTCGCAGATGACTGCAAACTAGGACCATAGTCGAGTCCCCAAATGTTGTGGACATCCTACAGAAGGGCCTCACTGAGACAGATGCCTGGTGTCAGAGGCATGGCCTCAAGCTCAATGCCAAAAAAGTGCATTGTTATCCCCTTTGGTAAAAACTCTGTACCCATGAACTACCACATTAAGTCTACTTAATGCCGAATCTGTGATAAGAGACCTTGGGACCCAGGTGGACAGTAGTCTCTCCTTTGATAATCACATCACCACAGTAGTCAGGAAATCCTTCTATGTGGCACACCTCATCACAAAAGGGTTCTCATCCAGGAAAAAAGAGGTCATTGTTCCCCTCATTGTTCCCCTCTAGTCGACAGTCATTAGACCCATTATAGAGTACAATGCCCCTTTTGGAATGTACCTCACAAGACATCTGCAGCAGGTGGAAAGGCCACAGAAGTACCTCACAAAGAGGATTACTGGCCTCAAACAGATGCCCTACACTGACCATCTCAAAAAACTCGTTTTACTCTGTAGCATATCGCCTACTCCGAAGAGCTCTCTGCCTAACACATAAAGCTATGTTAAACTCACAGCTGTTGGATATGCTACACCTAAAGAAATTCCAATCCCTCCGAGCCACATGCTCTAGGGACCTAAACCTTGTCACCACAATAAACAGGACATGCTGGAGGGACAGATTCCTGTCCCAGAGATTTCCTATACTCTGGAACAAGCTACCCATCTACGTCAAGAAAAGTTCCTCATTAGCACTCTTCAAGAAAAATCTTGATGAGTGGATGGGAAATAGGAAATACACCCCGGGGACCACTTCTGTGGCTCTGCTCGACAGGGGCACAGGAAATTAACTTTCTTGGGTGGCGTAAGCCAGGGAACCTTGTTGGCTAGGCTTACTTAGGCCCTTGGGCTGATAGCCTAGTACCTACCTATGAACCTATGAAAGCCTTTCTCTAAATTCTGTTTTGGTTGCAAATTTATAAAAACTAAAAAAGTCAAAATATATTTATCTTTGTCCAAATCTGCATAATTTAAACTGATAAAAATTATGACAGCATGCATGTGATAAATACTATGAAGTATGCTGAACAACTGCTTCACATCTGTTTAGTCTCCTCTTAAATATTTTCTGCTACAGATCTTGCAGAATTTAAGTTGCTTCCTCTGAACCTGGGCCATTCTGCCTGTGTATTTATGAACACTCAATGCCTGCCTACTTGTGCTGTCCCCCCCCCCCATTATTACACTGCTAATTTTATTTTGGGTTGCCCCATTTTTATCTCACTAAAGTAAATGCTGCTTTTCTTCTCAGCTGTGTTTAAAGTCTATGGCTAAAAGGACTGGTTATTAAGGAGGTTGGAAAGAATGGGGAAATCTAAGGTCCATGACTGGTCAGAATTATATAATTATATTATACATGATTGTATGAACAAATATTTGTGATTGTCTCTCAGACGTAATCTGACAGCAACACGTTATATTCAGCTGATGTGGATGTTTTTTCACAGATTATCCAGCAGATATATGGCTGCTTTACAGCTGTGTTACTGAACTTAAAAAGAAGAGATGGGACATTTAAAAAAGAAAGAAAGAAAGTTCTTATATGGCTGTTCTGGTATTTGGTCCTGGGTAATTAGGGAATATTGAGCTTGGAGTAAATTCAGTCCACAAAATGTACTATCTGGAGCAGTAATTTTTGAACTTTCTTTGAGGAAATACATTTGTATGCAGGCTGTACTGAAAACAGGGTAAAGGTCTTTAATGACGCAGGTAAACTATAGACTAATCTTAAGACATTGTGGGAGTGGGCAAGTAGGTAACATAAATTCAGGTAAAGAATTTGGATAGAAGGGAGTCAATTAGTGGATTGCTAAGAAGAAAAACAAGGTGAAAATGGATAGTGGATATTAGGGGTCATTGTCAATCGTAGTTTTAATAATTTCTATCACTTGAAGCCACTGAGCAAGGAAGAAGCAGGGTTGCATATCAAGGGCAATACCACTCAACAAGTTCTTTTTGACCATTGTCTGATCTTATATGGAGTAAGGTTTGCAATTCTAGAGGAGACCAAGAACCTCACAGATGACACAGGAGTGGTGGTGATGTCTCTGGTGTCATTGCACTAGCCACTCCCTGAGGTGGGGACTGACCAGCAGAAGTAAGAACAATAGCTCCAAACTATTGTTTTAAATTATCATCATCATTTTACTCTTAAAGAAGACATAAGTAAATCATGAAGATTATGAAATAGTTTTAAGAATGCAGTTGTTTGCTCTCAACCAATCATGGACAGATCTCAACAGAATCAGGGACAACTCTATAAATAACCAGAGACAGTCAGGAACATTTTTAAAATATTGGTGCTATTAACTTGAGACATTAACAGAATAAGAGAGCATGAATTAATATGCATTTTCTGAAGTAGAAGAAGTCTATAACTCTAAGTATTGTCATTATTATTTATAGGTTCATAGGTGTGTACTAGGCTAATGGCACTAGAGCCTACACAAGCCTAGCCCCAAAAATTCCCTGGCATCATGCAGCCTGGAGTTAGTTCCCAGTGCCCACGTAAAACAAGGCCACTGAGGTGATCCCAGGGGAGAACTGCCGCTCAAAGTTAGTTTCCTGTGCCCCTGTCAAGCAGGGCCATTGAAATGATCCCCGGGGTGAATTTCCTATTGCCATCCACTCGTCGAGATTTCTCTTGAAGAGGGCCAGTGAAGTGCTCTGTTTGACATGAATGGGGAGCTTGTTCCAGAGTATGGCAAGTCACTGGGTTAGGAACCTGTCCTTCCAGCAAGTTATGTTTATGGTGGTAATAAGGTTTAGGTCCCACGAGTGTGTGGTGCAGAGGGATTAGGATTTCTTTAGGTGTAGCATATCTAACAGCAGCTCTGGGTCAGACATGGCTTTGTAGGTCAAGCAGAGATCTCCTCTATGTAGGCGATATGAGACCGAGTATAGCTGGAGTTTTTTTAAGTCTGCCAGTGTAGGGCATATGTCTAAGGTATAGGATCCTCTTAGTTAGGTATTTTTGTGACCTTTCCAGTTGCTGTAGGTGTCTATTGAGGTACATACCAAATGGGGCATTATATTCTATAACAGGTCTAATGAGGGACAAGTAGAAGGATTATGGCCTCTTTCTTCCTGGATGAGAAACCTTTTGTGATAAAATGTGCCACATAGAAGGCCTTTCTGACTACATTGGCAACGTGGTTATCAAAGGACAGGTTGTTGTCAACCTGTGTCCCCAGGTCTCTTATCACTCCTTCGGTGTTTAGCAGACTACCATCTATGTGGTAGTTCATGGGCACCAAATTTTTTCCCAAAGGGAATGACAATGCACTTTTTGGCATTGAGCTTAAGGCCATGATTCTTGCACCAGTCATTGGTCTCACTGGGGCCTTCTTGCAGGATGTCTACGTCCTTTGGAGAATCGATAATGGCTCCCAGTTTGCAGTCATCTGCAAATCTGGTCAACTAGAGTCCCTTTGTATTGGCTTGGACTTCTGAGATGTAGATGCCAAACAGGAGAGGACCCAGGACTGATCCTTGTGGAACTCCACTTGTAACTGGTCAGTAGTCAGATTTAGAGTCCGCTACTTTTACAGGGTGCGTTCTATCAGTGAGCCAGTTGGCTACCCATCTTATGACATAGGGGTTGATGCCTAGTTTAGTGAGTCTATCTATGAATCCTGAGTGAGGGATGGTGTCGAAGGCCTTGGCAAGAACTAGGGAGGGTTTGTGCACTACCTTGCCCTCATCCACAGCTCTGGTAACAGACTCGAAAAAGTCTATCAGGTTGAGTAGGCATGATCTACCTTTCACAAACCCAAACTGTGTGGGATCCAGAGTTTGGAGATTCCCTATGTCCCTGTTAATAATGTCCATGATGATGCGCTCCATGGCCTAACATATCAGACTCATCAGACTAATGAGACGGTAGCTCCCAGGATATGTATTCGCTCCCCATTTGTGGAGCGGGATGACCATAGCAGTGTGCTGTTTGGCAGGAACAAAGCCTGAAGCGAGGCTGTGATTGAACATGGTACTCCAGCGTGGTGCCAGTTCATTTTGTAGTTCATGTAGGACACAGCCTGGGATATTGTCAAGTCCCATGGAAGCTGTATTCTTGGCTTTGGACAGTGCGGTTTTTACCTGTGTAGCCATGATGATAGGGACTTGGCATTCCTCAGGTATTGAGATGGGCCCTTTGGGGGGGTGAAGGGGGGTAAAGTTCGCACTGAACCTGTTGGCCAATATGTTGGCAATATCAGTTTGTTCTGTATATGTATTGCCATTGTGCTGTAACTCACAACAGATCTGGTTCTTGCCATGTAGATTCTTGACAAAGCTATAGAATGCCTTGTGGTTGTCTTTAGAATCTGCAGCAATTTTGTTAGATGATTTGATAAGGGATCTCAGTTATTTACTGAAGCTAACAAGGAAGTTTTTACAGTTTTGGGATTTCACTCTTTTCTGTAACATTATGTTATAGAGTTTGTTGATGTTAGGGCCCACCAGATTGGCTTCCTTTTTTTGGAGGATAGTGTCTTGGTTCTGTTTGGTATGGCCCGTTCCATGCACAAAAGTTGAATATGTTTAGAAGACAAAAAGTGCAGTGTCATCCCCTTTGGTAAAAACTCTGTACCCATGAACTACCACATAGACAGCAATCTACTTAACACCAAATGCATGATAAGAGACCTTGGGACCCAGGTGGACAGTAGTCTCTCCTTTGATAATCACATCGCCACAGTAGTCAGGAAGTCCTTCTACGTGGCACACCTCATCATAAAAGGGTTCTCATCCAGGAAAAAAAAGACCATTGTTTCCCTCTACTTGTCACTCATTAGACCCATTATAGAGTACAATGCCCCTTTTGGAATGTACCTCACAAGACATCTGCAGCAGCTGGAAAGGCCACAGAAGTACCTCACAAAGAGGATTACTGGCCTCAAATAAATGCCCTACACTGACCGCCTCAAAATACTCCAGCTTTACTCCGTAGCATATCGCCTACTCCGAGGTGATCTCTGCCTAACATATAAAGCTATGTCAAACCCAGAGCTGTTGGACATGCTGCACCTAAAGAAATCCCAATCCCCTCCGAGCTACACGCTCTAGGGACCTAAACCTTGTCACTACAATAAACAGGACATGCTGGAGGGATATATTCCTGTCCCAGAGACTTCCTATACTCTGGAACAAGCTACCCATCTATGTCAAGCAAAGTTCTTCATTAGCACTCCTCAAGAAAAATCTTGATGAGTGGATGGGAAATAGGAAATACACCCTGGGGATCACTTCTGTGTCTCTGCTCGACAGTGGCACAGGAAAATAACTTTCTTGGGTGGCGTAAGCTATGGAACCTTGCTGGCTAGGCTTACATAGGCCCTTGGGCCGATAGCCTAGTATACCTATGAACCTATGAACATTTAGAGCAATGACAAATTACTTTCTAATGAAGTTGAATGAATGAGTTTGTATCACAACTTCAAAACACTGATTGGTTCAGAGTCTGTCAGGGAACAGACCCAGCTAATGCTCTATAATACGCAGCTGCAAATTGTTGTGACCAAACATTTCCGCTGCACCATTAAAAGAATTCACAAAAAAGGTACTGATGGATTTCTTCAAATGCAAAGGCATAAATCTAGAAAAGAGATATATGTTAGTTTGTAGAAAGTTTCAAACCTTCCCACATCTGATAAAATGTTTTGCATATTAAGAAAATAGTGCACACTAAGCGTGAATGAAGCCAAACATTCTTATCTTCAACCAAATAAGAAATCATAGCAACACAACCACAGAATCCTGGCAAACAATAAGGGCTTATAACCTTTGCATACTCTTTAACAAGTAAAGTCTTCAAATTGTGGACTCCCTGTGTTCAAAGAGTTTAAAAAATCATTTTAGAGTTAAAACCACTTATCTGTCCCTCATCTAGCTTTTCAAATACCTCAGTTAACAACTCAACAAATGATCCTAGTCCAGGGTTTCCCAAACTGTGCGCTGCGACTCTTCCTCACAGGGGCGTCGCGAACTACTAGTAACTAGTACGTACTGTTTCAGACAATATCAAACCTTACTACAGTTTGATTTTCTTTTTCTTGTGTTTGCACACCCCAATCCAGGGAAAATGTCTGATTAACTTTAGAATATGATGCCCAGAACGTGGAGAAATTGTCTCAATTGCAGTATACGGTAAGTTCCTTAGAAGGAGCGCTGGCTACCTTTCTTTTATCTTATTTTTGTGGATTTACTTGTGTTTATTTCAACACGTAAGTAACTTCCTCACAGGAGAGCAAGGCTAACGTCATTTCCTTGGTATGAAAGAACTCCTCAACGTGGAAGTGATTGACAGGTCTGTGTGTTAACCAGCTTAGTACTACGCTGCTGAGTTCTGTATTTAGTACTGGTCTGTTAATATTGTCAAACAGTTGTTTACTGGCCAAACAAAGCTATAAGGGTATGTGGCTACTTATTGTACCGTAAGCTTTTGTAAATGACAGCAGTGCTGTTGGTGCTGGATTCCGCCTTTCCCACCCCCATGCCGAATCACTTGGTGATGTATGACTTTGAATGTTGTTTATAAAGTTTTACCTGAGTTCAGTTAAGCTTCAGCTGCTACTCAGTAACTTCTTGACATGGAGAAATGCTGTTACGTGAAAGCTTATGTTTGGTTACTATGAGGAGTGAAGTAGAAAATGATGACTGACATTTGAGTTTCAGACTTCATGCACTTAGGAAGGTTCATGCTAATGCAGAACTTGTTATTTTAGTAACTTTCTAACTAAGTAGAAGCATAAAATTCATTAGCAGTTCCTTAAAGAGGCAGTCTGACTTCCAAAATAGGTGAAGTACTTTGTTATAAACAGAAGGATGTGTCCTGTACAGAATTAATTTCAGGATTCTTGCAAGGTACAAAAAAATATATGTTCTGCATAGATTAGAATTAATTTGAGGATTCTTGCAAGGTAGATGGTGAACAGCAAGAAGCATATGGTGGGTTGGAGTAGTGAGTACTAAGAATTTCTTACTCTCTTCCATTCAGTTGGTTGCTTTGGATAGGAGGAGAAGCTGAACTGAAGCTTTGGTAACAGTTTTTGAGCTTTTGTGTGTGTTTGTATTTCATGTGACTCTATTGTACTTGTTTGCTTTCTTAGTCTCCGAATGCATAGATAACGGTGACTAATATAGCTGTTTTCAGAAAAAGTGACAAAAGGCTGTAAATTGCTCAATTACACATAAGTACACGATTTAATAACAACAGGTCAACAGGACATACTGAAAAGTCTGAATTTCTTTGGCAACACCATCAGATTAGTCAGAAGCTGTATTCATTAGATTTAGGAGAAAATTTGTATTTTTTTGCTGTTTTTATCTGAGAGACCTTCCTTTTCTTACTTTGAACAAGTTTATACTGCTTTATTACCTGTTTTTTGCATTGTACATTATCTGCACTTAAAGTTACATTTGGTCGAAAGTTTGTTGTTAAATTTGACTGTTAAGGCTACCCACTAAAGTGAGCTAGCCTGTGTAAGTGATTTATTACTGTTTTTCCTGCATTTCTGTGTACTTTTTAACTTAAAAAACAAAGAAAAAAACAAAATATATCTTTGTTTTCCCGCCTTTCTCGACTAGTTTAGACCAGTAAACAGGCTTTGCTGTATTCTGGACTGTGGTGTAGTTCCTGTGTTGTCCATTGCCTTACTTGGATAGAAGGAAGTTTCTTTGCCCACCAGTGGGAGTGGGGAGCCTTGAGCAGCCTATCTGTCCCTGAAGGAGTGACCTCAGCACAAGAGCTTGTAGTAATTGGTCGTTTTGGACCATTTCCAGCTCTTTTGAAGTTCCCTGTTTAAAATCCACCCCTGAGTGTTTTTTTCTGGCTATACTACTCAGAAACAGCTCCTCGTGGTCCTGCAGAGTGGTGCTAGCAGCAAAGAACTGAGAAAAGTGACTACTTTCCTGATCTAAGTATTTGTTTGCTGTTTTTACCTGAGAGACCTTCCTTTTCTTACTTTGAACAAGTTTATATTGCTTTATTACCTGTTTTTTGCATTGTACATTATCTGCACTTAAAGTTATATTTGGTTGAAAGTTTGTTGTTAAATTTAACTGTTAATGCTACCCACTAAAGTGAGCTAGCCTGTGTAAGTGATTTATTACTGTTTTTCCTGCATTTATGTGTACTTTTTAACTTAAAAAACAAAAAAAAACAAAAAGATATCCTTGTTTTCCCGCCTTTCTCGACTAGTTTAGACCAGTATACAGGCTTTGCTGTATTCTGGACTGTGGTGTAGTTCCTGTGTTGTCCATTGCCTTACTTGGATAGAAGGAAGTTTCTTTGCTCACCAGTGGGAGTGGGGAGCCTTGAGCAGCCTATCTGTCCCTGAAGGAGTGACCTCAGCACAAGAGCTTGTAGTAACTGGTCGTTTTGGACCATTTTCAGCTCTTTTGAAATTCCCTGTTTAAAATCCATGTTTGCGTGGCTCTGCCCGATTGTGCGCATAGCGCAGTGCTGGTTAAACAGGCTTAAACTATTCCTGGCTTCGCCAAGTCTGCACTTCAATTTTTCCCTTAAGAAAGCTCTACTTTCAACAAAATCAGTCTATTCACTTTATCATAAGCCTAGCACTTGCTCCTAAAACCTTTCTTTTAAGTGAAGCACCCTTAAACTAAAGTAAGCACTACATCCACCTACAACCTGTGCTAATACCCACTTCCCTTCAAAGTCCTCTCTCTGACCCAGTTACACATCACCCCCTTATACTATTCTAGCATGTCGAGTGGTATATTACTGACGTCCTCTCCAGTTCAGCTGGTTAATCTGGGAATCCTAAGACAATGTTACAATTGTCTCATGTACACAGACAACCCTCTCCTCCTCCCAACAAACACAAACACATGTGAGAGATGAAACTATATAGCCAAACTGGAGGCTGAACTCTCTCAACACAGGACTAGCAAGACCAGACAGGAGGAGAAGGTAACCACGCACACAACAAACCCAGTCTCACATAAACCAACCACAACTGCAAACCAAACACATAGTAACACAAAGACATACTCAGAGGCTCTAATAAAAAACTTACCAAAACAACAGAGGCTCCCAAAGCAGACATCCAAGAAAACACCACCTCAAAACTCTGCACAAGCAACACATAGTACACAAAGTCAGTGTGCCAAACAATCACAGCCCTTAAGGCGAAACACCATGCCTGATACACTAGTAATAGGTGACTCTATAGTCAGACACATTGACGTCCCGCTTACCAGGCTGAACAAAGAGAGGGTAACGGTGAGCTGCCTGTCGGGAGCTAGGATCCGCCGCATAACACAAGCACTCAGGTCACTCCAAAGCAAGTACAAATATGACTCAGTCATTGTCCATGCCGGCGTGAATGACCTGAGACATACCTCCTTGGACTACATGAAAAGAGACATAGAGGAGCTCTCTGATTATGTAGCCCAAGCCGGTATGACCCTGACCCTGAGCAGCATCTTGCCCTCACCAAGAATGATGCCACAATACAAAGACAAGATGATCAGCTTTAATAATTGGCTCAATTACTGGTGTCATTCTAGGGGGATCCAATGTCTGTCTGCTTGGGATGACATGCTGGACAAGCCACGCTGCTTCGCAAGGGACGGCTTGCACCTGTCACCACTGGGCTTCCGGATATTGGCTAAGGCTCTTGCCACCCCCATAGTGCCTTTTTTAGGCAAGGCTCAAAAGACAAACCCACCACCTTAGAAAACAATAAAGGAAAAAAACTAAGGGTAATGCTGCTCAACGCCAGAAGTCTAAATCTCAAGATGCAGGCTCTCGAAGCACTCCTCAATATGGAGAGCATCGATGTCTGTGCAGTAACTAAAACCTGGTTCAAGGCTCCTGAGAGCACCCCAGCCCTACCAGGTTATACCTTGTATAATGCATTTTGCCCCAAAACCTGGGCCAAACCACAAAATGAGGGGGAGTGTCCATATTCATTAAAGACACCCACAACTCCAGGTTAGTGGCAACGCAAGAAGCATCGGAGACCATCCATGTGCAACTAACCATAGGCAAAACTGCTATACAACTTGTAGCATGCTACAGACCACCCTCGCAATCTTAGGAACCCCATTCAGCCTTCCTGAAGACACTGGAGGATATGAATGTCTCACCAAATACCATCATATTGGGAGACTTCAACTACCCAAACATAGACTGGGTGCATTACTCAAGCCCCAACACCCTAGCCCAAAGGTTCCTGGAATTCATCAACTCAAATGCGATGGAACAACTAGTCACCTCCCCCACAAGGGGAAATAATATACTTGACCTGATCATCACAAACATGGGGACAAAATGCTCAAAACCGGAAGTATACCCCTCACTAGTGAGATCAGACCATAAACTAATAAACCTAGATATTCATATCCCACCTCCACCCCCAGCACAAAAGACTACAGTGAGAAACTTCTCAAAAGCCGACTTTACACTCCTTAGGACTAAAATGGTATCCTTCAAGCTCCCTGGGCCAGTGGAAACCACATCCCACACTGCTGAATCCTTCACAAATGCTTTCTACGGGCATCTCCAAGAATGCATGGATCATGCAATCCCAAATAAAATCAAGACCCTTTCCACCAAAGGCAGGCATCCTATCTGGTGGACCCCAGCCATAAACAAACTCTATAACAAGAGAAGGAAGCTACTGCAAGACAGAGCAAAATCCCATAAAGGGAAGGCATCCCTGATCAGCACTAGCAAAAAATTACGTTCGCTAATAAAATCATCAAAGTCCAACTTCGAGAGAAAAATCGCTGAGGACACTAAAGATAATCACAAGGCCTTCTTCAGTTATGTTAGAAACCTGGGCAGAAACCCTCAGATATGCACAGAGTTAGTTCATAATGGCAAAAAATACACTGAACCCACAGATATTGCCAACATACTGGCAGACAGGTTCAGTGCAAATTTCTCCCCTCCCTCTCCCCCAAAAGACGAAATAAATATCTCAGCTGAATGCAACCTCCCTGAAATCTCAGATGTCCAGGTGAGAGCTGCCCTCAGCAAAGCTAAAAATACAGCATCCATGGGACCTGACGGTGTCCCGGGTTGCGTGCTACGTGAACTCCTAGAAGAGCTAAACCCACACATAAGAACGCTGTTTAATCTTAGCCTTGCTACAGGATACGTCCTTGAACACTGGCGTACAGCTACGGTGGTCCCACTCCACAAAGGTGGCACCTCTACAGACCCTGGAAACTATCGCCCCATAAGCTTGACCAGCCTGGTCTGCAAAGCTATGGAAAGGATCATTATGGAACTCATAAACAAAGACATCGGGGACCTACAGACAATTGACCCTACCCAGTTCGGCTTTGTAAACGACAGATCCTGTCTTTTAAACCTGGTGGACTTTTTTTGAAACAGTCACTAGAGCCATCGATGAAGGCAAAGCAGTTCATACAGCCTACCTGGATCTGGCAAAAGCCTTCGACACAATACCCCACTCAGGCATCATAGACAAGCTCAACAGCTTAAATGTAAACCCGTTTGTCACAAGATGGGTTGCAAACTGGCTAAAGGACAGAACCCACAAAGTCAGAATAGCTGGAGCTATGTCAGACTCTAAGCCAGTCACAAGTGGACTCCCACAGAGCTCTGTCTTGGGACCCCTCTTGTTCGGCATTTATTTCTCAGATGTGCAGGCAAACATAGGGGGGTTGTGGCTGACAAAGTTCGCAGACGACTGCAAACTAGGCGCCATAGTCGACACACCAGCTGACACATGCATCCTCCAGAAGGGCCTCACAGAAACAGACGACTGGTGCCAGAGTCATGGCCTTAAACTAAATGCCAAAAAATGTATAGTCATCCCCCTTTGGAAAAACAAAGTACCCACAAATTACCACATAGGTGGTAATCCATTAAGTATGGAAAAAGTAATCAGAGACCTGGGGACCCAAGTTGACAGTGACCTCTCATTTGACACCCACGTCGCCAAAGTGGTTAGAAAGACCTTCTACCTTGCCCGCCTTATCATGAAGGGATTCACATCCAGATCAAAGGATGTCATTGTACCCTTATATTCCTCCCTTATCAGGCCTATGATTGAGTACAATGCCCCATTTGGTATGTACCTCACCCGGCACCTGCAGCAGCTGGTGAGACCCCAAAAGTACCTTACCAAGAGGATCAAGGGTCTCCAGCATATGCCATATGCAGCCAGACTGAAAAAGCTCCAGCTCTATTCAGTAGCATACCGCCTGCTCAGAGGTGATCTGTGCCTTATGTACAAGGCCATGTCCAATTCAGAATTAATGGACATGCTCCACCTCAAAAAATCCAAATCCATCAGAGCCACGAGAGCTAAAGATCTAAACCTCAGCACAAATATGAATAGGACATGCTGGAGGGACAGATTCATAACCCAGAGGCTTCCCGCACTCTGGAACAGGATACCTGTCCATGTTTGGCAGAGCCCCTCACTGACTCTCTTCAAGAGAAATCTGGACGAATGGATGGGTGATCGTAGATTTACCCCGGGGGTCATCTCTGTGTCATTGCTAGACAGAGGCACAGTAAACTAAATTTAATTTAAATTGTACACTTTTGTACCATTACATGGGGTGGCTAAAGCCACATACACTTTGGTTAGGCTTATAAATGCCCTAGGGCAAATAGCCTAGTATTATACTATGAAACTATGAATGAGGTTTGTATAATAATAGTTCTCATTAGGCAAACTGATAGTTATAAAAAGTATAATAAGCCCTGAGGGTCACCAGAAATGGTCCATCTTCTTACAGATCTGTTGTTATGGTAAATGACCTATACATTTTGTATGCCTTTGTTAGATGTTGGTATGCTTTGAAGATGGAGTGCTAGAATAGTGTTTAATTATGTTGTGTTTTAATAAATGAGCAAAAAGAAACATGAGGCAAAGGTGAGAAATGAAAATATTAGTATTCCGTTGTACTGCACAGTATTTAGATGTGTGCATGTGGGGGGGGGGGGGGGGCATGAGGGAAGATCTGATTCTGACCCACTCTGGGAGCACAGTGCACTTTTGAGTAGTTTACATATTCTGCTTGTTGGCTGAGTAGAATTTATTTCCCTCAACATTCTAAGACAGCCCTTATGGCCGCTTCAGTATCAGATGATCTGGATGGTCTCTGCTTACCTCTCCAGTTCTTTCACAAGATTCAGCTCAAGAATACACATTATTTTCAGTTTTTTTTTCACTTTTACATTCATTTATTTTGGACACATACCTCTCACCCTCTTAGATCAAGAAATCTGGACAAAGCCAAAAATAGTGGAGGTACAAAAGCACAAAATAGGGACACTTTTAAGTACTGCTCTCACAAACTTAGAACGTTGATAGAAATGCAGGTTTTGCATTAGCATGAATTTTCTGATGGGTATGAAGTATGAAACTCAACTGTCTGTCATTATTTTCTGATGTCAACCACAATGATCAGCCAGTGATTTGCCAGAAAACAATTTTAAGAGAAAAAGACCAAAAATATGAGGCAAAAATCTGGACATTCTGCAAAAATCTATACAGTTGAGAGGTATGCTGGACAGAACTTAATAAGGTTGCCATTAGGTTTGCTTATCTCTCAACCATAGTAGATCAGTGTTATGCTGTTAAGCGGAATGTACACTTTTTTTTGGTAATTGTATTTTTATTGCACTTTTGAGCTTTTCTCCCCAGGTCTCCTAGTCCAGTCGGGCAGCCTCGTTAAACAAATGTCAAATAAATAAATAAATAAATAAAATATGCACTTTATGCGTGCAGCGGGGGGCACCTTGGGAAAACCTGGATTCAGCAAGGGAGCCTTGAATCGAAAAAGTTTGGGAACCACTGCCCTAATCTGTTTCTTGTCTTCTGCTTTCAAACACCTTCATCTAGAAAAGCAAGGAGGCTCCTACAAACTTTAAGAAAAAAATTCCAAATCCTAACTCCTTGTACCCTTCCTTTTTGTGTATAACATAGATTATTCAGTCATATCCTAAATCTCTCATTAGCTACTAGCATGGCTTCACAGCAAATCAAGCATGACTTAATAATCTTCATACCTAAAAAACTTCCCTCAATCGGCCCCAGTGATTTCAGAGTAATTTTCATCCCCATGTCACCTGAAGAATTAAAAAGAAAAATCATCCAAAGTCAAGTCATAGATGTCATAAATAAAAATTGGTTGCTCATTGATGCCTGCCTTGGATTCACAGCAGGTTGCAACACCATAACAGCCACAGACGCACTTACAAAAAAATAGACTCCAACATGGAGAATGACTGACAAACAGGAGGGACCTTCATAGATCTTATGAGCCTTTGTTTCTATTATTTTCCCCTCCTTCTACCAAAGCATAATCACCTCGGCTTAGTAATAATGACAAAAACTGACTAAACAATTACTTTTCTATTAGGACTTGTATCATCCAAAATGGCAATCACATGTCTGAACTGGTTTACTATCATAATCTCGAAGACAAAATTTTTTCCATCTAAACAACGAACGAAAATCCTGAAACTGAACCCAAAATCTAGTCTATATGTAGAACATTGTAAACATGACGTTCAACATTCAACATACCAAACTTCTGGTTTTGAAAGTCCGTATGTCATTTTATATTTTAGCGGGGGGGAGGGCAAGCCCCCTACACCCTACCCCCACCCCCCTGCAAATTATATATACCAACTTCAAGATCGCACTACGGTGAGGAAAGGGGTAAGTTCCCTAATTCTCTCTGTACCACAATCTCCGTTCACAATGCTGAACTCATAATAACAAATCAAGCTTTATGTTCATTATTATGAAGTTGCATTAATCCAGTTTGGCATTGTGCAACTTTAAAAACTGCCTTTCGCCCACATGACTTTCATACTTGAGCCTTCACAATTTTGATTATAAGCCGTCTGAACCACATACCTTTTAATCAGGAGTCCGACTGGGATCAGTGCTTTGTCCCAAACACAATCACCTTTTATGCTTATAACATTGTTCTCTGTATGTTTGGGCCAAGCTACACCACCATAGACAACTACAAAATAACTTCAGTACTATTTGTAAATGGCTTATAGCTTAGAAGTTTACTGTAAATATTACTAAAACTACTAGCATGCTCTTCATAATGAATCAAAGCTTCTAAATAACAGGCTTCTAACCATACGTGATCTGAGTAACCACAAAGTCAGCAAAGCGATGAGATACAAATATCTAGGAATACAATTAGACCCTTCATTCACATTAATTTTTGACATAGAACTGGTAGTTAATGAAACCAGTACCAAGCTAAAACCTTGCTACAGTATTTCAAACCACCTCACTACTAAATGCAGAAAAGCGCAGACTAAATGCCTCATTCTCTGCCCTTCCTATACTATCATTAAACTTGCCTAAAATATATCGATTCATAACTATTTCCCCAATGTACATACACCACTGTTCTACCATAAAAAACAAACTGGCTTCCAGACACAGAGCATGTGCCTCCCTTCCACACTTCACACTCATCACTGAACTTTTCTCAAATCCATAGTGCCCCCATTCTTAAACAAATGATGTATAAAGTCACTGTACTATTTTCTCAGAGATAAAGCAGACATAATCCTCACCCGTTAAAGACCAGCAAACTGGATCCACTTGCCACAATAAGTAAGAAAGGAAATCTCATACCTAATAGGAAAAAACCCATATTACATCTAAAACATTTAATAGTTTATTTACTTGATAAAAAGGTTGGTTGGCTGAACATGAGACCCTTTTCAGCCAAGACCCAAGCAAACTGGCAGTTTAACAATACAGAAGAGTTTAACCCTGTGATTCAGAAAGAATTTAACGGTTAGCATTAAGAATTGCAGCCAAAGGAGATTGTTTCCATGACAGCAGGAAATGTGATTCAGAGATATGTTAGACACAATAATGAAAGATCTTATTATTGGCTAATTTTTCATGTCAGCAAATTGTGTGGTATTGCCAGTAATACCTGACTCGTTTTTACCTGCTTGACCTCTTTCTCTTTCTTTTTTTCTATGTCACCACTAATGCTAAGCAGGACTTTCCTGTGATAATCACATCTGATGGTTTATGTTTCATGTTGGCAGAAGCACCCCTCCATCACGCGTTCCGAGTCACAAACACGTATGCACGTACACACACACACACAACTCTAACCTGTCCCTGATGTATTGATTTAGTTTTTCCCCATCTCTTGTAAATCACAGATGATTACAGTCACTGAATATTTGCATACATTAGAGTTTCATTCTTATTTTTCAGAAAGTACATCCTGATGCAAAAACCACATCATCATCAACCCCCTTTTTAATTTTTTTCTATATGGGGTCAGGGTGTCACTTCAGCTAATACCATCTCTCCCATTTCAGTGCTACTCCCTACCTTCTTTGACATTTTCTCTTTCCCAATCCATGTCTGTGTCAGACACCTTCATTTCCTCTTGCTTTCTTCATCTCTGTCCCAAATCAACTTCAACAAATTGTATTCTGCTTTCCTGCATGTGTTCCTGAATCACTGTATTCCGTTTTCTTTGACCTTCTCTGCATTTTGAAATACTTGGGCTTCTGCTCTTATGTTCTCATTTCTTCGTCTGTTCCACCTTGTGCATCCTACCACCCATCTCATGCACTTCATCACCATAACCTCTAGCTTCTTCAGCTGTTCTGACTTTACTGCCCAGGTTTCTGTATCATACAGTAGTACTGCTCACACCACTGTTTTATACACTTTACTTTTCAGCTTCTTTGGCATTCTTCTATCACATATCACACCTGACACTCTGTGCCAGTTAACTGCAGCCCCTGATTCTAGTTTTCACCTTCTTATTCACACTTCCCTTCTCTTCAACCACGCCTCCCAGACACTTGAAGTTGTTAACTAGTTCCACTATTTCTCTGATATCTCAGTTCATATCTTCTTCTGATTTCCCACATTTGCAGTTCTCTATCCAATAATTTATATTCCCAGTTCTTTGAGTATCTTGAGACTAAATGTTATATTCTGCATCTATGTCTTATTAAGTCTAAGCATCTCTATCCAGCACTCTCAATTACACTCTTGCCTCACTCTCTGATGCCTTTTCAGACTTCATTGAATCAAGTTCTACCATTTTAATATCATCAATAAAAATTCAAATGGATCATTTCCATATTTGGTTCAATGAAACTTTTGTTTTGCTTTTATATATCTTAACAAATCATACTTTTCTAGCACAGATTCCACAAAACTGAATTACCACGAGACTTGCATTAAAATTGCAATCTTTTCTCTGGAATTCATTTTTTATTCCTGCTCAGTTGTTTTCCCATTCCATTACTTCTGCAATACATTTCACTTAATTTCTCAATATGACTTATTAATTTGTCTCATACTTTGTCTTGCATGTATCATTATCATAAAGTAATTCTTGTAGCTATGTACTTTACTTACTCCACATGCATTTCCAGCTTTTGATAAAGCTAAGTATGTTTCTCTTTATGCTACGCTCTTTGTTTTATCATTTCTTATAATACATATTGTTATATCTATTATTAATGAGAAATACAACACACCAAATATACAGTCTTTGATTCTATTCATCAATTCAGTTACATAATCATCATTAGAGAATGGGTGACTTGTAGATCACACCCTAATTGGAGAATAAATGTTCTCCAGCAGGGTGTTAATCTACAGATAATGCCCACTGAAAAATGAGTTTGCCACTTCATGGCATCATATCAAGCTGCTGCGGAGCCTGGACTTAAAAAAAAAAAAAAAAAAAAAAATGGCCACCATTATTTTATGCTCACTAAGCATTTTTGCTGTTTAGTGAGTGTAAAAGAAAAAAGGAAAAAATTAAAATAAAAAAGTGTGTGTGTATGCCTGTATGACAGAGATTGATTGGGCTATTTTACAGTCACTAGGTGACACTTCTGCAGTTTATCCAGTGTAAAAAAAAAATAAATGAAACAGACAAAAGATCTAGTGTAAAAAAAAATAAATGAAACAGACAAAATGTGTGTGTGTGTGTGTGTGTGTGTGTGTGTGTGTGTGTGTGTGTGTGTGTGTGTGTGAAAGTGAGAAACAGAGTGAACAGTAAGAGTGATGGAGTGATCCCTGGCAGCAGCAGTTAAGAGGTTTGGTTACCTCTCAGCCCTTAGCTCAACATACCTGGATATGCATAAAATAAACAGGGGACAAAGACTCAATAGGAACATATTTAAAATGTTGATGTTACAAAATCACAAAGTTACTTGAATATTCGGATTTGTGTTATCATGCATTTTCTGTGTGTGTGTGTGTGTGTGTGTGTGTGTGTGTGTGTGTGTGTGTGTGTGTGTGTGAGAGAGAGAGAATGAGTGAGTGAGATCAACCACTGGCAGCAGCAGCAGTAAAGAGGTTTGTATACCTCTGGACCTTTCAGCTGAAGAAATATGGATAAAGTGTAAAATAGGAGGTACAAAGGCTCAAAAATAGGAACAGATTTTAATTATTGCTCTTATAAAATTACAAACTTGCTTAAATAAAAGGATTTCTGTTAGCATGCATTTTTTGAATGGAACAAAAGTCTGAAACTCAAATGTATGTCATTGTTTAGTAACGTCACTCTCCAATGACTGGCAACAATCCAAATGTTTTAGGAGTAAGGGATCAAAAATAAAGTAAATACCTAGATATTTTTAAAGTGGTACATTTTGTATGTAAAATGCTTCCTCCAATACCTTTAAGATATATTTCAGCAAGCTTAAAACATTAGGCGGAGGAACTATTTTACAGCAGAAATATGTAAAAAATAATATTGTAATAAAAAAATAAGTAAAACACTTCAATTTTACAGACAGCCCATTCTCTAAGTGCAATAATGCCCATCAGGATGTGTTTTATTGTGGAAATAACACTGTGCAAGGGTTGTTGAGGCCCTCCGCTTGTGGTGACCAGCCACACAACACCTCTAGATGGGCACTGTTTCCACAATATCACACAACTTGTTGGACATTATTGCTTGCATAATCTCGTTAGGATTTTATAACGAACAAATAGTGAATAAATGTCATATTATTTCTGTGTTCACAGTAGTTAATAAGTGTTACTATTTTGCCTTCCGCCTTCCTAAGGAAAATAAAAAATAAATAAATAAATAAATAAAAATTAAGGATTCTTCTATCATGACATGAGGACACACTTTTCCATTTCAAGACTTCTCAGCTAATCTGTTCACAGTTTGATATGAACAGAATGTCTGGATCCAAAACTTCCAGTTTCCTGCTATGATTCTATGTAGCAACAGAATTCCACAAGCACGTTTCCACTAAAAATTGTACTTAGCTTCAGAATTCGTAAACTAGTTAAAGAAAATATATTTTTTGACTTCTACTAATGAATTTCTGCAGTCACAAAAAATATTACTACACTATGATACCATGCATTGTCTGAATAGCTAATAAACAAAACACGTATACTGAGGTTGTGATCCAGCCTTACTAAGGTGTGTATTCAAACTGAGATTTCTTTACAAGAACTGTGTACCACATGGCATGCAGATCATTGTAGCTAGTTCATTAACTTTAGAGCTATATAACTCCATTTGCAATAAGATGCACCCTTGTTCATTATTAGATAGCAGAGTACTCACCTGGCATACCACATGCAGGTGTACCCCCATAGCTCAGTGGATGGACCAATACTGTTGTCACTTTAGACTTCCAAGATGGCTGCACATTGAGTAACAGCTTAATTCTAGTTCTTCCATTGTGAAAACAGAAACTCAGCAGAGAAAGCCAGTGGACTTATATTTCAGGGAAATTTCAGTAACTAGTAAGTGCACTGCTTGGATGCCAGGAAAAAAGAAATACAGAGGACCTGAAAGAAAATCACCTACAAATGTGAGGAAGAAACATTGACTGGGAAGAGTACTGGAGCTGTTCAGCAAAAAGCAGTGCAAGCTCCAGATATGACTTCTAGTAACCTAGAGGAAAGTGCAAGACAACTGCATACAGACCTGTTTAAAATAAATTAAACACTGATGAAGTATATCAACTCAAATAACAAAAGGCTGGAAAATGGAAGAAGCTTTAGACAAATATTCAGATGAGATGATAAAACAGCAAAAATCAGAGATTGAATTGAAGGAAAGGCTGTCTGAATATGAGACTGCTCAAGAAGAGATGTTTCAAAAATAACAGAATTAGAGGACAGAGCACATAGGGAAAACCTGAGATTTTCTGCTATACCAGAGAATATGGAAGGAACAAACTGTATTAATTTTATGAAAGCACAAATAAGCAACTTGACTGGTATTCCACTGCAGGAGTTGTTAACTGAAAGGGCACATTGTGTGTATGCTCCGAACCTGGCTATGCAGAAGCAACCAAGGCCTTTATTAGTAAAGATGCAATCCTACCAGCAGAAGGAGTTGATTCTGACAAAACTGAGGCAGAAGGAAGAAGTACTAAAAATGGGAGACAGCAGAGTGTTTGTGGAGAATGATTACTCACTGTACACCTGGCAGAAGAGGAGTACATTGATTCCAATATTCAGGGAATGTAGAAAAGCAGGCATGAGATTCAAACTCCTGTACCCAGCTATCTTCAAAACATTCTTTATTGGATGGACAAAATAATTTTTTGATGCAGTACATGTTAAGGAGGAAATACAAAAGTTTATCCAATAAAAAGCGAGCTGTGAAACAGGAAGAGATTCTGCTTCTTGTTCCTCTGGTAATAAAGATCACATAGAGATTGTGCCAGTGAAACCTTTTCCGGTGTCTCAATGGAAAATGCTTGACAGAAGGAAAAAAAGTACAAGAGTTGACTAGAATAATCAAGAGTATGTTGGAAATGAAGCAGAGATAGGATATGGGAGATGGAGATGAACAGGAATAAAACCAGTAACTTGGAAACTGACGTGGGATTACAAAGCAATAATTATATTTGTGTAACATGGCAGAACAAGAAATTCCAGAAATATTGAACTTTTCTGACTTTGTTAAACTTGCACGGAAGTGTAAAGCATATGCCCTACTTCATTTCATTAATCTCTGGAAAAATAATTAGGAGAGGGGAAAAATTAACTGTAAGTAAAACAAATTGTTTTCATAAAAGTCATATTTTTTAGTGCATGATTTTCTTTGCATGCTATGAAGTAAAGTTTTCTCAGCTATTTTTAAGTGTAATGGGAATAATAATGTAAACAGGTGCTCCTGATTTTTTTTCTCTCTTTCTGCTTGTTCAGTTTTAAGAAATGTAGGGACTGCAATGTAAAGACAGAAGAAAATTCTGGTCAAAAAAGCATGACAAAAGAAAAAAATATGTACTTTTTCTCATTATTGCATAGGGGAATGACTGGATTAAGGCCCTTGGCTTGACTTAGTAACAAGTTTTAAGAGAAAGCAAGTAAATGAAAAAGAACATTGAATATGATAAAATTTTTTTCTAGAAAATAAATGTATGCATAGTAGCAGCTCTGTATCTGGTCCTCATGTCTCCATAGATACAATTTGATAAGAGAAATGGCTCAGACGTAATGTTTTATTTATCTATTTATTTCAGTTTGATAACCGGGGAAGTCCACTGGGCAGAACCCATTTTCAGTGGAGGCCCGGGGAGAAAAGCTCCATAACTAAGCAAATTACAATATAAAACAGTACAATATAAAAAGCAAATTGCAATACAGAAATTACAGTATAGACAATAATAGATAGCTCATACATGTTAAAGTGAGATAAGACAAAGGTGAAGTTAACTACAGGCAAAGTACAAATGGTGGTATTTACATCAAATGTAGCAGAAATGGGTAAAATATTCATTAGGCAATGGAACATTCTGAAGGGAAAGAAAGTTTTAGTAGAAGTGTACAGTTGTGGATGATATGTGTCAAGGCTGGAGTTCAGAAAGAGATAAATATAGTACAGTAAGTGGGGTAGAGAACAGTCAGGTAGTGGTAGTAGAACTCAGATGGACATTGTAAGGAATAGTATGGAGAGTTGGGGAAGAGATTGAAGTTCAAGTAGGGAAGGAGCAGGGACACATCCATTTAGAGGACAAGTAGGAGTGTAAGAAGGATTTAAAGTTATGGAGATGTGAGACAGATCGAAGATGGGATGGAAGTGAGTTCCAAAGTTTGGCTAGGGAGTGTAAAAGCAGGAATTGGCCGGGAGGTCATAATGGTTTATGTATTTGAAGGAGGTTTTGGCTTTTTGATCTTAGTAGGCAATTTGGGATATAAGGGGTTAAGGAGGTGGAGAGGGAAGGGCAGCTAGAAAGCTTAAAGATGAGTTTGTGGACAGAAGTTAGCTTTATGAATTTTAGGTAGTTCTAGACAATTTAGGGGTTGAAGAGAGAGGCAATGATGAGATGAGGTTTTGGAGCGTGTGGTGACTTTGCTTATTTTATTGTAGCAGGCTTCTAATTTGGACTGTAATCCAAGCTGAATATTACTGAACAGAGGGGCACCATATAGCAGGGAGGGGAGAAGGTAAGAATAGGCAAGGGCTTTTCTGGTGGGAAGGGTGAGGAAATGTAGGAGACCTAGTTTTTGATGAGTTTTTTTGATGGCAGTATTAATATGGATGTCAAATTTTATGTGTTAATCAATGATGACACCTAGTAACTTAGCATATGAAACAATTTAAATAGGGGTATTATCTTGACTTAGTATAGAAAAAGAGGCTTTGTTGAATGTGGTGGCTCTGGATGGAGCAAAAATCATTAGCTTAGTTTTGGTAGCATTTAGGGCTAGGTGATGGCTTTGCATCCAGGTTTCTGTTTTGGTAAAAGCTGATTGGGTTTTTAACTGTAAGTCTGAAGGGGAGTCAGCAGTGCAGATGATTGTGGAATCATCTGCATACTGAATTAGAGAGACATCAGGGATAGAATGGTGATGGTTGTTGATAAATATGTTAAAGAGTAGAGGGCCGAGAACAGATCCTTGGGGGATGCCTGTGGGTGAAGGAAGGAAGGTGGAAATAAAAGATTTCCATTTTACAGCTTGGTATCTATTGGAAAGGTAGCTAGAGAACCAGGCTACAGAGGAGGGGGATAGGTTGAGAGAAGATAATTGAGATAGGAGGATAGGGTGAGATATGGTGTCAAAAGCTTTGGATAGATCCAGGAATAGGGTAGATACTAACTTGCCAGAGTCACAGCCCTGGTAAATGCATTCTAGGAAGGATAGAAGGGCAGTGATTGTGCTATGGCTGGGACGGAAGCCATGTTGAGTTGGGGTAAGGAGGTTATTGCGTGTCAGATGTGTCATCAGTTGTAAGTGGATGCATTTTTCCAGGATTTTTCATAGTGGGGAGAGGATGGTGATGGGCCTGAAATTAGTGGTGACACTGTTCTTGCCACCTTTGTGGAGAGGAATGATGAAAGCATGTTTCCATATAGAAGGGACATGGGACTCTTGGATACATCTGTTGATAAGTATGGAAACTGGCAGGGCTATGCTGTTAGCTGCTAGTTTGAGGTATAGAGGTGGTAGATTATCAAGGGCAGTACTACAGGGTTTTAGCTGGAGTAATAATTTTTTATTGTGCTTGCAGGGATGGGGTAGAGGTTTAAGGTGGGAAGGTCAGTACTGGTAGAAAGGAGGGCTGCTTGTGGAGGAGAGTTAGGTGGTGGGTGAGCAGAGGAGGTGGTAAGTTTAGCTATACAGTTTACAAAGAAGGTGTTGAAAGAGGAAGCAATGTCAGGGTCAGAGAGGTTAGGGTTAGGGCAAGGGTTGGCTTTGTCTCCAGGGTTAAGTAGAAAGGAGACTGTATTCCAGAACTTTTTTGGGTTGCTGGGGTGCTCAAATTGAAGCTTGGTACAGTATGATTTCCGATCTTTGGTTATATTTTTTTACGGTATTCTGGAGTTGTTTAAATTCTATTAGAATATTAGGTAGTTTACATTTATGGTATTGTTTCCATTTTTGTCTCATTGGAGCATGGTTTGTTTGGTCTCATGATAACCAGGGACAAATATGTGACTTGACCCTTTTGGCTCTGAGTGGAGCAAGGCTGTTTAATAAGTTTAGGAAGGTTTTGTTAAAATGGGTGACAGCATTGTCAAGGGGTAGGGTTCTTAGGACAGACCAGTCTGTTTGGTCTAGACAGTGAAAACGTGTGGGTTGAAATTAGAGAGGTTACGAGTTTGAATGTAGTGGTGCTGTTTATGGGTATGAGATGGGTGGCGGATGGCAAAGGTGGCCATGTGGTCACTAATAGAGTCTGGAAGGATACCTGAAGAGGAGAATTTATTAGGGTGAGATACTAAAATCCAATCGAGGATGGTACCTGAGTCTCCATTTTTGTTTTTGTTAGGCCTAGTGGGAGATTGAATGATTTGGCAGAAATTAAAGAGGTTGATTGCTTGGGAAGGGGGTTGAGAAATTATATTTGCCCAGTTGATATTTACATCGCAGAGGATAAAGGTTTCATTTTTAATGTTGGAAGAGAACCAAGAAAAAATATCTTCTAGTACTGGAATATTGTTATTGCTGGGGGGATATATATGGCTGCTATGCGTATGGATTTATGGTTATTGATCTTTAGGTGGACTATTGTTAATTCTGATGTGGAGAAATTTGGAGTGGGGTTGGTAAAAGGTGTGACTGTGTAAGAGGAGGAGTAGATGATGGCTACACCACCTCCTTTATTGTTGGGTCTACCATTGTGTATAATTTGATAACCAGGGGGAAGTATTTCTGAGTCTTTTATGTTAGGTTTAAGCCAGGATTCTGAGATGGCTATGATATCAGGGTAATTATGTAAGAGCCAAGCATGGAGACTGGGGATTTTGTTACATACACTTTGTGCATTTAATGTGGTGAAGTGGATGGAATGAGGAGTGAGGATATGTGTGGGTGTATGGTTAGGTGTGGAGTTGTTAGGGCCAGGGTTGGGATGAATATCACCAGACAGAGAGAGGAAGAGTAGGCCTAGTAGATGATGTATATGTGTAGTAATAGATTGAGGTTTAAGGTATGGATCGAAGATGTATTTGTTATTGTGTGAGTGGTGGTGATAAATAGGTGTGGCAAGGGTTGGGAGGATATTTAGTTTAAAGAATAAGGTGATGAAGATGGGATAGAGTTTGGGAGGTATTCAAGGGAAAGGAGGTATAGGGAGCTGTTGGGTTATGGATGTACAGTGTAAGGGTGGGTTATAGGAGGGAAGTGGGAGTTGTTTTAGGTATGAGAGGGTAATTAGGAAGGTTAGTAATCCTAGTTATTGAAGGTGTTGGGTGGGGAGTGTCATATTTTAGTTAAGTATGTGTGAGGGGGTGTGGTGGGATTAGGATGAGATAAATGATTGTTGGGTAGGGTGAGTGGTGGGGGGGGAGTTAGGGATAGATAAAAGTACAGGTAGTAGGGTGGGTGAAAATTGGGGGTTGGGTAGGGGAGCAGAGTGAGCCCGCAGGGAGAGCGGAGCAGGAAGAACAAAAGAAGGTGAGTGCAGCAGAAAAAGTATCAGCAAAGTGTATTTTAATAGCTATTGTAGAAAGTTTTGTACTACTATTGTTAGGCAAGGTTGAGTAGGTTGACTTTTCTAGAAAGTTTGGGCAAGGTGAAAGAAGATAATTGCAGTTTTAGGATGTTAAATCTTAGCCAGCTCTTAGTGGAAAACTAAAAACCTATTGGGTATGTACTGCGAGGCTGGGAGTTACATAGGCAGATACTGCCACCTAGTGGTAGAAAGATTAAGGAAGTAGCAGAGATAACCAAACCCATTGTAAGGTCAGGTATATATAGGTTAGGGAGAACTGGAAGGGGGAGGGGGCAAACCGGTCTGTGGTGGGGTGCTGGCACGCACACAAGGAGGTCAGACTAAAAGGTAGCACAGCAAGTTAACAGTAAATTGTTTTCTAAGCACATATGTTAACTCAATCTTGTAGGGGGGCTCCTTTTAATGGTAGCTTTCTATGTGCCAGGCGAGTAGGTTAAGATTCAAGGTGTCTTCGGGAGTTATCCAGAAGTATTCCTTTTTTACTTAATGCAGGGAGGGAGGACCCAGGGCTGAAATACTGTAGGAGAAAGAGAGACAACACTGAGATTAGTCAAAATTGCAGGTATAGATAAATAGGGTAGAAGGGAGAGAAGAAAGGGAGAGGAAATGTAAAGGGTAGAAGGGATAGTGTAGCAGAGCACAGTATTTAGAGAATAGACTAAGGATACGTATAGACTGAAGTCTAGTATGGAGGTTTGCGGGAGATTATCAGTAGAGTAGCAGCAGATAAATGGAAGAGAGCAGTAGAATGTAAGGCTAGATACAGTTCAGTGAAGGTTTCATTTAATAAAAAACACAGTTAATTTGCTATTTCATTGAGTAATAATAAATATTTTACAGCTTAGTTAATACTGGAGACACTAGTCCATTTAAGAGGAGAGACAGTTACACAATAGTTAAACATAGTATATGCAGTATCAGGCAAAGTGATTATATCGCAGTGAAACTAACAAAAAGTATTCTAGTGCAGGGAAATCACAATAAATATGACATTAGTGCAGTAGTTTGTACAGAAGCAGCTTCAGAACAATGTATAAGCCACGTTGAGCCTTTGCAATCACAAAACACAAAGAAAGTATCAGCTGTGCCTGTAGAATTAGTGTGGTAGAATTTGATTAGAACAGGCATTCTAAGAAGCTCTTTTAATTGGCATGGAGCTTGTTATAAGCTTATTTGAGCACAAAATGCCAAGAAAAATAGCAGCTGTGCTTGTAGAAATTAGTGCGGTAATCAGCTGAAGAATTAGAGCGGTAAAATTTGATAAGAACAGGCGTTCTAAGAAGCGATTTTAATAGGTGTGGAGCTTATTATAAGCTTATTTGAGCACAAAATGCAAAGAAATAGCAGCTGTGCCTGTAGAAATTAGTACGGTAAACATCAGATGAGAACAGGCATTCTACAATGCGCTATTAATTGGTGTATAGCTTTTATAAGCTTTTATGAACAAAGAACACAAATGAGAAATATCAGCTGAGCCTGAAATTAGTGCGGTACATTTCAAAAAGAACAAGCGTTCTACGAAGTGCATTTAATAGGCATACTTTATTTTGTGCAGTGCTGTTAATGATAATGCAGTAAAAGCCATGTGGGGCCCTTAAGTGCACACACCAAAAGGAAAATTAGTTGCAGAGTCAATTCATAGGGCAATTGAGCTAGGAAATTAAAAGGCATTCAGCGATGTACATTGCTCAATAAATGAGTAAATCTAAGTTATACGGGCATGCAAAATTACTGTTTAGTGGCATCCTTTTAGCAGGACATTCTGTTGGAACAGATTTGCATCGACTATGATCCTGTTTTCCCAGGATGTACTATTTAAGCGGTGGCCTCATTCAACCCAGTGAAGCAGCTTACAGGGCAAGTACGCGAGTTTATGCATTGCAGCAGGAGCTGCGGCGTCCTAAACGTTGTCGGATATGCAGTTAGGCGGACGTTTTCAAACTAAGGACAGCAATTCCATTAAAAGGTGTACAAGCAGGAAAAAAACACAGTAGGTAGGATAGCTATATCTTAAAAACGTGTATACGAGCTTTTAGAACATCCTTATCTTTGTAGCTTATGCAGTTTACGAACGTTTTCAAAATAAGAGAAGCAATATCATTAGAACATGTGCACAAGCAGGATAAAAATCACAGTAGGTAGGATAGCAATATCTTTTAAAAACATGTAAACTAGCTTTCAGAACATGTATGCAAGCATGATAAAGTTGTACATATGCAAGATAACAAACACAGTAGGTAGCACAGTAAAAACTATACAGTTTAGTACAAATACGTTAAGTGGACCTACCAAAGTGCATGTTAGGACCCCCAGACCACAGGACCAGTGAAATGAGGCAGTGGACACTTAGTACAGGGATTCATAAATGGTGCCACAGTCCATGGGGGATAAAAATAAGCTTTGGGGGAAGGATAGCAAGGGGGAAGGATAGCTAGAGGAAGGCTGATTGGCTTAGGGGAGTAGAGGATGGGAGGGGCTAGAGAGAAAGACAAACAGGTAATAGGGAGAAGCCAGCAAAAAGGGGGGGGTCACAGAGAAGAAGGTGGGTGCAGCAGAAAAAGTATCAGCAAAGTGCATTTTAATAGCTATTGTAGAAAGTTTTGTACTACTATTGTTAGGCAAGGTTGAGTAGGTTGACTTTTCTAGAAGGTTTGGGCCAGCTGAGAGAAGATAATTGCAATTTTAGGATGTTAAATCTCAGCCAGCTCTTAGTGGAAAACTAAAAACCTATTGGTTATGTACTGCGAGGCTGAGAGTTGCAGAGGCGGATACTTCCACCTAGTGGTAGAAAGATTAAGTAAATAGCAGAGATAACCAAACCCATTGTAAGTTTGGGTATATATAGGTTAGGGAGAACTGGAAGGGGGAGGGGGCACACCGGTCTGCAGTGGGGTGCTGGCACGGACACAAGGAGGTCAGACTAAAAGTTAGCACAGCAAGTTAACAGTAAATTGTTTTCTAAGCACATACGATAGCTCAGTCTTGTAGGGGTGTCTCCTTTTAATTGTAGCTTTCTATGTGCCAGGCGAGTAGGTAAGATTCAAGGTGTCTTCGGGAGTTTTCCAGAAGTATTCCTTTTTTACTTAATGCACGGAGGGAGGACCCAGGGCTGAAATAGTTAACTCAATTTTATAGGGGGAGTCTCCTTTTAATGGTAACTTTCTATGTGCCAGGCAAGTAGGTAAGATTCAATGTGTCTTTGGGAGTTATCCAGAAGTATTCCTTTTTTACTTAATGCAGGGAGGGAGGACCCAGGGCTGAAATAGTTAACTCAATCTTGTAGGGGGGGAGGTCTCCTTTTAATGGTAGCTTTCTATGTGCCAGGCAAGTAGGTAAGATTCAAGGTGTCTTCAGGAGTTATCCAGAAGTATTCCTTTTTTACTTAATGCAGGGAGGGAGGACCCAGGGCTGAAATAGTTAACTCAATTTTATAGGGGGAGTCTCCTTTTAATGGTAACTTTCTATGTGCCAGGCAAGTAGGTAAGATTCAAGGTGTCTTTGGGAGTTATCCAGAAGTATTCCTTTTTTACTTAATGCAGGGAGGGAGGACCCAGGGCTGAAATATTTAACTCAATCTTGTAGGGGGATCTCCTTTTAATGGTAGATTTCTATGTGCCAGGTGAGTAGGTAAGATTCAAGGTGTCTTCGGGAGTTATCCAGAAGTATTCCTTTTTTACTTAATGCAGGGAGGGAGGACCCAGGGCTGAAATATTTAACTCAATCTTGTAGGAGGATCTCCTTTTAATGGTAGATTTCTATGTGCCAGGTGAGTAGGTAAGATTCAAGGTGTCTTCGGGAGTTATCCAGAAGTATTACTTTTTTACTTAATGCAGGGAGGGAGGACCCAGGGCTGAAATACAAAGTGCGTGTTAGGCAACCTAGACTGCAGGACCAGTGAAAGGAGGCTGTGGACACTTAGTACAGGGATTCATAAACATTTTCTGACAGCATTCAAGTGCTTTCCCAGCTGGGAGAGCTATAAAGATAAGACAAAACCATACAACACTTAGTAGAAGCACAGGCTGTACCATGGGTATTAGCATCGATAACCTTTTTTTAGGTTAACCCATTTTTGTGGGTGTGGCTGTCAGTTTGGGACACGTTCCTATTAGGATGGTAAACTTCAATATTTAAAGATGTACACAGTTTTGTGTGTTAGTATTAAGTTAATAGATTTTTAGTGGTATTTGGGGTGTCTTTTGGGAGGGCTTTCAATAAAACAAAGAGTTTTTTAAGATGTGACACAGGCTGAAATGGACATGACAAGAAACAACTGTATAAAAGATCAACCTATCAAACACTGTATGCATGTAACTAAGCTGGAATTAGACACTTAACAAAAAAAGCTGTTACACATAAAAGGAGGGACTAGTAACTTTTTAATACAATGATGCTTTCTGTAATAGCTTTAAATGTCAATGGTCTCACAGATAAATACAAAAAAGAAAATACAGTGCAAATACCTATGCTACTGGAGGCACACTTGGAAAGAACTGAACATGTGAATTTGATAAAGAAAGGTTTTCATGATGGTTATTCAGTGGAATACCTGGAACAAATGGAAACAGGAGTACTTATATTAATTGCAAGATGATCTCCCGTAGTGATAGAAGAGGATAAAAAAGATAATAATGGTAGATTTGTAGTAGTAAAGGGCTACTGGCAAGGGAGGAGGATTACATTGGCATGTATTTATATTCCACCTAAAACTGTCATAATGGAGCTTAAGAAAACTCTGGGAGAAGTAATCAGCTTTCAGCAATGAACATTACTTATAAGTAAGGACTGGAATTTGATTTGCAGCAGTGAAGATGTGTCTGGGGGGAAAATAAATATAACAAAGGAGGGTAGATTTTTGAAGAAATTTATGAAAATATTTGGCATGGAATTTGTGAATTTAGTACTAGGAGTTCGGAGTGAATTTACATATTATTCCCCAAGATACAAAAACAGGACTAGACTAGACTAGACAGAAAGTACATTTCACAGGAACATGTGCATTTAATTGAAAGTCTTGATATACACTCAATAACTATTTCAGATTGCGTGCCAATAATAGGTAAAATAAAACACAGGGTAATGAAATAAAAATGAGACATTTATGCATTCCCCTATCTGTTCAAATAAGAGGAATTTATGAAATGTGTAGTTTAAATTATTCTGGAGCTATTAGAGAAGATAGAAATTTCTTCTGAAAATATATCTATGAAGTTGGATAAAATTAGAGTTGAAAAATAGGATGGAAGTAAAAGAAAGGGAGATATGGTTAAAAAGTAACAAGAATTATTTAAAGGGACTGACAAATGTTAAAGCATCTCAGAATAGGAGGAATCTCACAGAACAAGAATAGGAGTAACTGGGTTTGTAATGTAAAATGATTGCAATTAAGACTATGTTGGGTGGTTCATTTTCCATATAAATGTATGACTGCTTATGTCATAAGTGATGGTTTAATAAATATGTTTCTTGTTTAAACAAATGGACAGGAATTGAGTAATTTACATAATGTTGCTTAGCTTATATGATATATAGCAATATATGTGAAGTATGTTGTATCTTTCGGCTTTTCCCGGTTAGGGGTCGCCACAGCGGAACTCCAGTCTGCTAATGATTGGCAGGAGATTTTTACGTACCGACTTGCCAGGCCTGATGCACAACCTTCAACGAAGGTACGCCCATTCACGCATGTCTCCACACAGAAGACACTTTAGCTGAGAATCGAACAGGACAACGTCTTACTCTGAGGCGATAACGCTACCCAGCACCACCACCGCCTAATGTTTATTAATGTTAATTTAATACAATTTGATTACTTTTGTATAAATGTAAATTTTCCTGTGTCACAACTGATAATTCAATAAAGATGTATAAAAAATAAGAAGAGAAACTGCAGACTGCTAAACAGAAAGTAAGGCATTACCTTGATAATATGTGCGAGTTTAGAAAGATTGCTGTTAAGCCACTGTTTTTGACAATAACTGTAGAGTACAAAATATTTTAACACAACAACTCAGGCAACAGAAAGTAGATAGAGCTGTCGTCAAGCTTAGGGAGTCTACAACAAGGAAGATAACAGGAGATCCTGTAGAGGTATTAGAAATATTTCAGACATTCTATGAGCGTCTGTATAAAGCAGAGAAATACAGAAATCAAGAAAAGGCTCAAATGGAAATGTTTATGGAAGAATTAAATATGCCAAGGTTAGAGATATATATGAGGCTCAAGTACCAAAGTTACTATAGGAAGAGATGTGATAAAAATGGTGATATATAACCAATCCACAGGAAAGTCCCCAGGAATAGATGGTATTCCTGTGGAAGTTTGGAAGCTAGGAGGAAAAAGTGATAAAGATCTGGAAAGTTTTGTTTAACAGTATTTTAAGAGGAAGAGAAGTACTAACATCCTGGAAGAAAGTGGTGGTAGCTGTAATACCTAAAGATGGTAAGGACCCATCAGATCTAGCTTCATACAGGCCCATTTCAATAGTAAACCATGATTATAAAGTGCTTATGTTTATAATGGCTAAAAGAATGGCAAAAGTGATGCAAAAACTGATAGATACGGACCAATGTGGTCTTGTGGATGGGAGACAAACATTTGACATTAACAAAACACTGATGACAAAGAGGGAAGCAGAATGTAAGAAAATACCACTGTTGTTGTTGGGCCTTGATGCAGAAAAAGTATTTGACAGAGTAAGATGGGACTTTATGAGCAGGGCAATGGAAGCATTTACATTCCCTGATAAAACTACAAGGTTGATTAGAAGGATATATGAAGGATCTGAGGTGAAAATTATAGTGGGTGGGTTCCTCTCAGAAAATTTCTGCTTGAGCAGAGGAACCAGGCAGGAGTGTCCTCTGTCCCCTTTGTTCACTGCATTATATTTAGAACCACTGGGAAAGAAAATAAGGGATTCAGAAATTCAAGGATATAATTGGTATGGTAGACAAGAAAAGCTGGTTCTATTTACAGATGATCTTATTTTATGCCTGATAAAATCAGAAAAGGACATTTTATTGTTGTGTAACATTTTGAGACAGTTTCAAACCATTTCGGGATACAAAATTACTTGAGCTAAAACAAAGGCAATAGCTGTAAAGTATGTACCCACACACGGATTGGTTCAGCAATATCCATATTTATGGGGACATGATATAATTAAGTACTTAGAAGTATGGATTAAAAATGATTCCTGTGTGGTAACTAAGGATATGTGGGAAGAGATCAAACAAAAGATAATAGAAAAACTGAGAAACTGGAAACTCCGTTATATGGATAGCAAGATACGAGCAGTTATATGTTTTTTGTCCCTTTTAGTCTTATACATAGGCTAGAGATATTTTTATCAACCAGAGGAGAAGTTGCGGATAGCAATTAATAAAGAGCTGAATGATTTTATCTGGGAGGGGAAGACAGCATGAGTCAAGTGGGATAAGCTGATGCTTCCAATAGAACAAGGCAGATTGGGGCTACCTGATTTGAAGGGGTATTTCAGAGCTATGCAGTTAAGGCTCCTATAATAGGACAAGCAGATACCTGTAATTCAAAGTGGAAAGGGATGATATTGAAACATTGGGGAAGTTCAAGAAACAATGAGAGACTGGGATTTTGGATGCAGATCTTTACAGAGAATAACAATAATCATACAGAATATTATATTCATAAAGTAGCGGAAAGTATTCTAAGAATTAAGCCAACACAGGAATGGAAAAAGAAGATTCTGCTGATAGGGATGACTGCAGTTAGTGACACAGGTAGTAGGCAGGAGGGAGCTGGAATTTATTGCTTGAAAACTGGCAAAGGAACCAAGGTATTGGGAACAAATAACTAGAGAGTGAAAAGGAATAGAATGGGAAGACACCAGGAATTTATTTGGACTGCACGTTAGAGATTGCCTTCCCTATCAAGAATTGCTATCAGAGTACAGGCAAAGAGAAAGAAACGGAGGGGTCCTAAATGAAAGACCATCACTGGTAGTTTTTAGTAGAACCTAGAACAGAAGCTGCTGTTAAAAAGGAATAATTAGTAGAGCATCTGAAATATTGCATGATAACTATAAGAATCAATCAAAGGAGGTTAGGAAGGATTGGAAGAGAGCTTGGAAAATCAATTCACAAAGAAACAATGGGGGATATAAGTATGGATCCCAAATATGCAACAAAATATAGAAGATTTAGGATTTTTGCTTGGGAATGTTTACATGGGTATTTTTATACCCCAAGCAGACTCCAGAGATTTTTTCCACAGGTACGCAGCAAATGTTGGAGGAGTGATGGGGAGGAAAGAGGTAATTGGGAACATATTTTCCGGAACTGTAATGAGTTGGCAAACTTTAAAGATTCCCTGCAAACTACCTTATCAGAGATACTGAGTAAGCAAATCTGTGTATCTTAGGGAAATGATTTTTCTGAGGTATGATACAGAATCGGAATTGCCTAAACATAGTAAAGCCTTGTTGAGTCAAATTATGGTGGCTGCTAAAAAAGCATTTACTAGAAAATGGAAATCAAAGTAAACCAACTGTACTAGAAGTAGTGAACATAGTAACAGAGATAAAATGACTGGAATTCAGATCTTTAGAAATGCTCGGAGCAAATTACATAGAAAAAAAACTGGGAATTATGAGAAAGATACATACAGGGAAGGAATGAGGTTTAAAAGAAGGCAGGATTTAAATCAGCTATGTAATGTTTGACGGACAAACACTGGGTAGATTATAAGTGATGTATAATGTTTGCAAGTACAATTATGTCAATATGATTTGTTTTCATTTATATAAATATATGATTGTCTATGTCACAAGTGATAATTTAGTAAATATGTTTTTTGTTTAAAAAAACAGCTCAGTTTCATCTGTCCTCGTGTGAAAAAAAAGTGAGAAATAAGAGCCAGTGATATTGTCAGCTTGAATAAAATTAATTTACTGGCTATTACGTACACTGCCAGGATGCCAGAAAAGAAGACATTTAGAGAACACAAAAGAAAATCAGCCAGAAAAGGTGAAGAGAAAACACTAGCTGTTGAGTAAAAAGCAGTTCAAGCTTCAGAAGATGCTTTCCAATAATTTAGAGGAAAATATAAATCAAATATACTTAGAGGTGATTAAAATAAATGAATATATCAACTCAAATAACAAAAAGTTGGAAAAAGAGAAGAAGCTTTAACTAGGTATACAGATGAACTGATAAAACTGCAAAAATCAGAGGCTGAAATGAAGAGTATACCCTATTGTGGAACACAACCCCATCCATATAAGACAAAGTTCATTCCTGTCCATTTTTAAGCACAACTTAGATCTATGGATAGGAAACAGAAAGTTTACCTCAGCACTGCATCCTGTACTACTAATGGACAGAGTTAGCTCTTAAATGCTTTCTCTCATGCATGGATCCCCTCAAATTTATCAAGGATATGCTATGATCCCAGTTATTTTTATTAGGGGTAATCTATAATTATCAACTATGGGATGGGTAAAGCCAATGTATAACCAAATGGGATAGATCATTTTAAGCCCAAAAAGGGAAATTGGCTGGGCTTATAATGGCACGTAAGGGCAGCTAGCTTACTACTTAACTTATGAACCTATAAGAAAGGGCTAGGTAAGTGTGAGACCTCTCAAGGAGAGCTGTTTCAAAAAAAGAATGTTAGCATTACAAGACAGCGTGTGCAGAGAAAACTTGAGAGTTTCTGCTGTACCAGAGAAACTGGAAGGAATAGGCTGCATTACTTATTTTTGCTTTCATAAAATTAACTGGGACTGATATTCTCCAATATGATTTCTTAACTAAAAGGGCACATAGAGTGTAAGCTCCAAACCAGGCAGTGAGAAAGCAGCCAAGAACTGTATTGGTCAAATGCAGTCATACCAGCAGAAAGAGGTAATCCTAACAGAACTGTGGCAGAAGGGAAAAGTATTAAAAAACTGGAGACAATAGAGTGTTTGTGGAAAATAATTATTCCCTGCACACCAGGCAGAAGGGAAGCAAAGGCGTGAGATTCAAAATGCTATTTTCAGCCGTACTGAGAATATTTAAAGTTTATCTAACAAAAAGGGAGCCAGCAAACAAGACTGGGATTCTGCTTCTCTTTCTTCTGATAGTAAAGTTAATCACTTTGTCAGTGAAACCTTTTCCAGTGTTCCAAAGGAAAGTAATTGAGAGACAGAAAAAAGCAAAGGAATTAATTAGAAAAATTAGAAATACTTTGGAATTGAGCCAGAGTCTTGTACTGGGAGATGGAGATGAACTGGAAGACCAGCAATACTGAAATTTAGTGAATATGTAGTAGACTGTAATGCATCAATAACATTTGTGAAATATGGCCTTATCTATAAAAAGTGGCGGAGAAAGTCTGTACTTTTGTTGATTGTTAAACCCTTAGAAGGAAAGCAAAGCATATGCTACAATTTGGTATTTAATGTTTAGAAGGACACTATAAAAGGGGGAAAAGTAAATGTAAGTAAAACAATTTTTGTTAGTATATGTCTATAATATTTCATAATATAAACTACATATTAAGCAGTTTTGTATAGTGTGTAGTCAGAGGTATTTTAAATATGGGGAAGTCTCAATTCATTGATTGTTTTATGTGTTAAAGATCTTAAAGTAAACAAGTACTTTTTTAGTTGTAAGAAATATAGGCTTTACATTATAGCAAGAGGAGAAAGGCTTGGTAAAAGCAAGTTTAATTTTAATACAGTAAACTCACAGTTATCCGGAACTCAAGCAACCAGAACTATCAAACAACCAGAAAAAAAAATCGAAGAAATACAGGACAATTTTCATGTGTTGCACTTTCTGTTTCCCCCCTGCAGAAACATACCTTACATTTTTAGAGTTTTAGAGTTTTAAAAAGGAAGATAGGAATAAATTCCGTCTCTCCCCAACCTAAGAACAAGTCAAACCAAACAAATAGTATAGGGTACAGTATGTCAGGCCTATTTTTAATAGTAACTCTCAAGCAACCAGAAACTACAATTATCCAGAATTTACCAAGCCCCATGGGTGCCGGTTAACTGAGAGTTTACTGTATGCTGTGATCTTGAGTTGTGGGTGTGGGGTGTAAAACTGCTCTGATTATGTTATATGTAGAATTAAGATATAGTCTTTTAGTTTTACAGGGTGAATGTCTAGATTAATGTCCTTGACTTAAGCTATAGGCAACTGCTCTGATTGTGTTATATGTAGAATTAAGATATATTCCTTTAGTTTTACAGGGTGAATGTCTAGATTAATGTCCTTGACTTAAGCTATAGGCAAGTGTGTCTATGCAAGTAGGCCTGAAAAACAATACCGTTGCCATTTTAGATCAGTAATACCTCTACAGTGTAACCCTTTCTCAATCTCATAGCTTAGGCAAATGACCTTCTTGCAATTTGTGGTAGTAAATCCCCAAATCATTCAAAATATCCTGCAAGCATACTTTAGCAAGCCATTTACCTGGTTTACCAAAATGATTTATAAGGTAATGTTTCACAAAAAAAATCTGTGTTGTGCTGCACTGTAGTCCTCCAATGTAATCTTGATGCTCTCCCTTATTATTTTTGACCACTGGGGATATACCATCTCACCAAATACCAGTTACGAATACTTAGGCCTTAGTCAGGATCCCTCCGTTCTTTGCACTGTTATATGGAGAGAACAGTTAAATACAAAATCACAAGAATTTTCCTCCTGGTTTATGCTGCACTTTCACAAAAATAGCTTATTAACCAAACTCAAATATGCACTTCCTACTGCTGCACTAGGCAGTACCTGAAATAAATGCATCTCATATACCTGAAAAAAATTCATAAAATCTAGAGATGTATCACATAGGTAGAACCCTAGGACCCATCACTATATACAATAATGAACACATGTTAAGCTAAAACTTTTAGTTATGTACTTACCATAACTTTAGATGTTTGGGATCCATCTCGCCTACATTCTGTACTGATGGGCTCGGAGCCGATCCCTCGGCTCCGACTCGGCACGCTATGCTATAGAGCGAGGCCTCTTATTGTCTGAGCTATTTCTTATCCCAGGATGCACCACCACTAATCCCCCAGATCTTGTTTGTCCGCATTCATGCACACATGCACAACTTGTTTATATAACATTGTTAGATGTTTCAAGATGAAACAACAGGATTCGGACCTTCTGATATCCTCTGATCTCCAAGGAAGGGGGAAGGAGGGTGGGTTATTAGGAATGTGAGATGGATCCCAAACATCTAAAGTTATGGTAAGTACATAACTAAAAGATGTTATGTGATCCTATCTCGCCTACATTCTGTACTGATGGGACAGCGTCCTAGCACCTAAATCCTGGGTGGCTCATTGGAAAACACTCCTGAGCACTGTGGAACCAAATGAAGCTCGTCCTCTAGATGCCACATCCAATTTGTAGTGGGAAATGAAAGTGTGCGGGGAAGACCATGTAGCCGCAGCACAAATGTCACTAATGGCAAGCTTAGAATGAAATTCTATCGAAGTAGCCATAGCCCTTGTAGAATGAGCTTTGACAGAGGTGGTAAGCTCTTTGTTAGAATAGGAATAAGCTTGAGTAATACAGTCCCTGATCCATTTGGCAATAGTGACCTTTGTGACAGCTTTGCCCAGTTTATTGTCTGCAAAGGATACAAACAACTGATCTGTTTTCCTTGTTTGTTTGGTCCTATCTAAATAAAAACGCAACTGCCTGTGGACATCTAATGTGTGGAATATGAATTCCGCTTTGTTAGAATATTTCGGAAAGAAGACTGGAAGTTCTAATGATTGTTGTAGGCAGAAACTGGAACAAACTTTAGGGACAAAAGAAGGATTTGGCCTGAGAGATACTCTGTCTTTGTGAAAAACCAAGTACGGAGGTTTTACAGACAAAGCTTGCAACTCTGAAACCCTTCTGGCAGAAGTAATCGCCACCAGAAAAGCAGTCTTCCACGATAGAAATTTTAGATCACATGTTGCTGCCGGTTCGAAGGGGAAGGAAGTTAAGGCGCATAACACCACATCGAGATCCCATGGAGGAGCAGGATGAGAAATCGGAGGTCTTAAAAGCGCAGCACCTTTCAAGAAGGTCTTACACAATCTGTTGCTCATTAAAGGTGGGTTTATAGATTTGTGAAAATTGGAAATCGCTGCCAATTGAACCTTGATGGTAGAGACTGAAGAGCCTTGGTTGAATAGAGAAGTTAAAAATTTTAGTGCTTCTGATACGGGAATAGTGATGGGATCCAGGCCCCGGAGTTGAGCCCAAATAGCAAATCTTTTCCATTTGCTAGAATATAATTTCTTTGTAGCAGACTTGTGGGCCGAAGATAAGATGTGTACAACTTCTGGATCCAATGTATGACTCCTGACTATAGTCGGAAGAGGAGGAGCCAAGCCGTCAATTTTAAGGTGTGTAGGGACTGGTGGAATAGTCCCGACTGATGAACCAAAAGGTCTGGGATCTGATCCAGGAACCATGAACTTTCCAGAGCATATTTCCGAAGATAGGGAAACCATACTTGACGAGGCCAGTAAGGAGCAACTAAGATCATTTTGCTCCCCAAGAGAGATGCCTTTTGGATCACCCTGGGAAGGAGAGGAACTGGGGGGAAGGCATAAAGCAAGCCAGTGGGCCAAGGACGGGCAAGTGCGTCCATGGGGCTCTTCCCCGGAGCCGGGGTTAGGGAGAAGTATTTTTTGCACTTCGCATTCAGTGGAGTCGCGAAGAGGTCGCAACAGGGAACTCCCCATTTGCTGAAAATCTGATTTGCAACTGTCATGTTCAGAGACCATTCGTGAGGAGAGAGGATGGTTCTGCTCAGTCTGTCGGCTATCACATTGGACTTGCCCGGGATATGAGTAGCCACTAGAAAGCGTTTGGTCGACACTGCCCATTCCCAGACTCTCATGGCCTCTCTGCAAAGAGGATAGGATCTGGTCCCTCCCTGTTTGTTCAGGTACCAGACAACTGACATGTTGTCTGAGTGAACGGCAATTACGCCCTGAGGGAGGTAATCGTGAAGGGCTTGAAGGGACAGAAGCACCGCCCTCATTTCTAGGATGTTGATATGAAGTAGGGTCTCTTCTGGGTGCCATTTGCCTTGGACTGACCTGCCCAAGGAATGCCCCCCCCACCCCATCTGGGAGGCGTCCGTGGTCAAAGTGGCCACAGAAGGAGGTGGAACAAAGGGTCGTCCCTGATCCAAATTGGAGGGCACTAGCCACCAGCGAAGGTCCCGTTTGCAGGTTTCCGTGACCCATATGAGGTGACTGAGAGGGAGTTCCTGAAAGGACCACTGAGCTGAAAGAAGCCACTGGAGAATTCTCATGTGCAACCTTGCCAGGAGGACTAGAAGAACCATGGCGGACATGGATCCCAATAGCTGCAGGACCATTCTGGCTGGGGCTTTGGATCTGGGAAGTAAGGCTCGAACTTGAGCCTGTATGGTTTGTATTCTGTCTGTAGGTAGATAGACCCGCATTTGGTTGGAGTCTATCTCTACCCCTATGAATCTTATGCGTTGAGATGGCAGCAACACAGACTTTGGCCAACTGAAGGTGACTCCAAGGGAATTGCCCAGTGATATAGCGGCTTGCAGGCTCCGCAATAGTAGATGCTTGGAGGTGGCAGTTAGGAGCCAGTCGTCTAGATACGGAAACACCTGGAATCCTAGACTTCTCAGGTGAGCAGTCACGACCGCCAAACATTTGGTGAACACCCTGGGGGCTGTGGTGAGACCAAAGGGCAGCTCGCGGAACTGAAAATGACTGCCTCCTATGCTGAAGCGCAGATGTCTCCTGGACGCTTGATGTACCATGATATGGTAATAAGCGTCCTTGAGATCTATGGAGCACATCCAAACACCTTTCTCCAGCAATGGGAGAATGGTTTGTAGGGTGACCATTCGGAACTTGGACTTTTTGACTGAACGGTTTAGAATGCTGAGATCCAAAATGGGTCTCAAGTCCCGGTCTTTGGCACCAAAAAGAATCTTGAGTAAGTCCCTAATCCGATCTGGTCTGCGGGGACCGGTTGGATGACTCCTTTTTGCAGCAGTTTTGAAACTTCTGAGGCTGCAGTTTCCCGTTGACTGGGTGGCGGGTCCGGGATTTTTTTGGACTGAGGTGGAGAGTGAGAAAAGGGGATGGTGTAACCTCCGGCGATAATTCGAAGCACCCATAGGTCCTGAGTGATACCTTCCCAGGCTTTTAGGTGCCTCGAAAAACGACCCCTGACTGGCTCCGGAGCTGCACAGTCGGGCAATCCCTCAGGGACTGTGAAAGGCTGAAGAGCCACGAAAGGACTCGCGGTCTCCAGTGTTGCGAGGGCCTCTGCCGCCTCTGGGACGGCGTCTTCCAGAAGAATTTCCCCCTCCCCTGCCTCTGGAAGGGGGATCATCCTGCTGAGATGGGTAAGGCTTCTGGGATCTACGGAACCACATTTTCCCTCCTCTTTCAGCCTTGGGATAAGGCCGAAAGGGAGTGGAAAAACGTGCCCCTACGGCAGTCAGAGTCTTACCCTCCTGTTCGCAGCGGGTCAGTGTGTCCTTTACCTTGGGTCCAAACAGGGAGGACCCATCAAAGGGGGCGTCGGCAAAGGAAGACTTAAAGGCCTCCGCAAAATGACACAGGCGGAGCCAGGCTTGTCTCCGTAGAGCAATGCCTGTACCCGCCGCTCAACTCGCCCCTTCGGCCGCATAAGAAATGAGCCTCATGGACGAGTTTGAAATGGACGACAGTGTAGCGAGCTGAGAGCCAACCGTCTGGGCCAGCTCCTCAGGCAGGTTACCCAAGAGGGTATCGGAAAGTTCTTTAATCAGATCCCTCTGAAATCTGGTAAAGTGCGTAAGGTAGTTCAAGGACCTTAAAGTAAAGGCCGCTGAACTTAGGGTGCGCTTTCCGTACCGATCCATGCTCCTAGACTCCTTATTAGGAGGATGGACGGATGTTGAAGCCTCTGCTACATCTTGCTGGGTAGCAGATGCCACCACCAAAGCATCTACAGCCACACCTTTAGTTAGGAACTCTTTTTCAGGGGGTGCCGAGAGGAACTTATTAGGACGAGCAGGCACCGGTTCCACAGAGTCCGGGTGTTCCCACGCCCTTCGACAGATCAAATCCAAGAGCTCATCGAAGGGCGGAGACACCCAGGAGGCGGAGGGCTGAGCCCCGAAGGCCTTAAGGAACACCGACTCATCAGCAGAAGAGGGTTTGGACTGCCAGCCGCCTCGTTGTTTAAGGGCCTCCAGGATGTCTGCAAAGGAGACATCATCCGAGGACGACTTAGGGGACCCTTCTGCATCATCGAGATCAGTGTCTGATGTAAGAGACTCATCAGGGGAGTCAACGTGCTTCCTCTTGCACGATCTTTTCCTGGGGGGTTCTTCCGAAGAAGCTTCAGAAGGACCTCCAGGAGGGGGGGAAACCCCAGTGGGGGTAACCTCAGGCCCCGGGGCTCCACTGTCTAAGGACAGGGGGACTGCCAAAGACCCAGTCTCGGTATGCAGGGAAGGAGCTGGGGAGACCGTGGAGGTAGCCAAAGATGATTTGGCTAACGCACTCCTCATAGCCCTGAAGGCGGGACCACCAGAATCCTGGGAGGGTCCCACCTCCGTGGCCATGAGGGTAGATGGCACTCCCGCAGCCGACGCACCGAGAGGAAGACTTGGGACCGAAAACATCAGTCCCGAAGCATCCCCCCCGGGGCCGACGGAAGAAGTCCGTGTACCGAACTCCGACTCAAGAGCCGGAGTTGGAGTAAGGGTCGGGCCCGACCCTTAAACCTCCACCGGTTCCACCAGCACCGGCTCCAACGGTGCCGAGGCTGTTGGAGGAGGAACCATAGTAGCAAGGTGGACCATCGGCTCCGAAGCCGAATGGGCTGGAGCCGGAACTAACTTTTGGAACACCGGAGACTGGAAGAGTCTTAGGAGCACCCTGTCGATGTCCGAATCAGACATCTTGGATGATCTGGACGATACCGATCGGGTCCGAACCGATTTCTCCATCGGCTCCATAGGACTAGGGGACCGGCTCCGAATGGATTCTATAATTATCGGTTCCGAGGGAGATCTCAAGGCAATTTCCCTCGGTGCCGATGAGGACTTCGGCGCCGAAGGGGAAGAGTCTGAGCCGGCAACCTTCATCGGCTCCAATATCAGTGGAGCCGATGAAGGTGACCCACCTCTCGATGCCCCAGTCCTCGGCTCCGAAACCAGAGGGGTCGAGACTGGAGGCATCGAGGCAGACCGTTCCGCCCTCGGCTCCGAAGTCCGTGGAGCCGATGGAGAAGCCTGCCTAGGTTTTTTGGCAGTCGGTTCCGACAGACTGGTCGGAGCCGACGCTTTTTTGAAGGAGAGGAAGATGAAGATAAAGCCTCCTCGTAGGATGGCTTTATCAAACCTTTTAGGATTAATTTGTTCTTCCTGTCCTGGAGGACTCTTGATGAAAAGGCGTGACACACGCTACATGACTCTTGCAGGTGCTTGGCGCCTAAGCAATAAACGCACGAGGAGTGGTCGTCCGTTATGGACATCTTATAACCACACCTCGCGCACTTTTTAAACCCGGAGGGTCTATGCTCTTTAGACATGTCTAAAGGTAGAAAATACACCAAAACTAGTAGTTTAAAGTTCAAGGAAATATAAAGTTTTTTTTTTTTTTTTTTTTTTTTTAATACAATAATACAGTTAACAAAAAACACAGAAGGGAGTGTCAAGACCCTCTAACTTAAACGGGTACTTGACCCACAAAACAAACGCTAGAATAGCAAATATCAAAAGGGGAAGGCCCCTCTAACTAAAACGGGAAACCTTCCCTTGACGAAAAACACAAATTCCTCAACAAAATTATCAAATACACACTCGTATCACAACAATAGCTGTTAAAACAGCTTTTGGGTTCAAAACAAGCAAATTCCTGACAGGAAAAGCCTAAATAAAGAAGTACTTAGCCCAGCCAAGTTGAGACCACGTCTTAGCTTGTAAGCGGCAAACGAGATCTGGGGGATTAGTGGTGGTGCATCCTGGGATAAGAAATAGCTCAGCCAATAAGAGGCCTCGCTCTATAGCATAGCGTGCCGAGTCGGAGCCGAGGGATCGGCTCCGAGCCCATCAGTACAGAATGTAGGCGAGATAGGATCACATAACATCATGCCATTTACAGCTCTAACATGAATCAAAAAAAAGGTAACCCTAAATCCACATCTTAAAGCATTCTCTACCAGTGAACAAAACTGTTACACTAAATAAATAAACATTCCATAAATTGCAACCAACCTCAACCATTGGCATGTACTATAATTCTGTAAGCCATTTTTTTTTATGAACAGTATTTAAGTACCATAGACTTACCTCTGTGAACTCTTCTCCCCTAACCACCAACAATTGGAGCAACTCAGGATAAATATGGTTAACCTTGTAAGGGCTCTAGGGCTGTTAGCCTAGTAACCATATATGAACCTATTTATTAGGTGTATTTAAGTGTGCCTTTGCTAATTTGCTGTTTTCATGTTAGACCTCAAGAATGGTTGTGTTTTAGCTTTCTAGCCTGAAAACTCATCTGTGAAACTAATACCAACAGTCTTTATTACTGATCAGCTTGTGGATTTGTTCTTCATTACATTTGGGACATTTGTCTCTCTAGCCTATTGTTTGTTGAAAACATTTGGATACATCACTGCAACCCCATAGTACCACACCACTAACATACTCTTCTCTTTGGCACCACTATCTACAAATTGCTAAATAATTATCTCTTTTCTCTCTGTTTGCAAACAACCTGTCACCCACCTCCTAACATTACCAACTTATCTCCTAGTATTGCCCACTTGGATCTCATGATACCTTTATTCATACCTTATATGGACTCCCCCTTTAATCTTTCAATTTCCTGCTAACCCTAAATCTTATCTTCAGAACTACTTTAGGAAGGCTACTGTCTGCAAGTGGTTCAGTTTTCTTTTTGCAATCACATGTAGTCTGGGACCTTTCCTTTCTACTAAGGCTTCCTTCTAACCAGTTTCCTTATCAATTGTTATTTTGACTGACCCTGAAAATAAGAGTTGTAATTATGGTCCCTATTACACTGCATGACACAGCCTTGTCCAAAGTTTTGTGTGAACGAATATATAAATACATTACTTGTGGTTTTAAATGAATAAGTAAATTCATAATGCTAAGCCAACAAATGTTTTTAAATAAATAAAAGCAATGCATATTGTTAGTTTACTAATTATAACTGTTTTAATTAAAGTTGGGTTGTTAAGAGGAGCATCAACCCTCCTTACATTAGTGGACCTGTATATCTCAAATAAAATAAATGCAACAAGTACAGCCTTAACACACGGTGTTTTACTGAAAACAAAAAACACTACATGTTTGAATCAGAAAATGGTAGAAGCTGGACTAGACACTTTTTTATAAATCTAATTAATCTAGTTTATGTAAAGCAAAAGTAGTGAGTTAAAGGAGGGCAGCATCATTGAAAGAATAACTTATTAGTGCATGTAAAGGGGATTCTATCGCACTTAATTAGAAGTTATGTACTCACCATAACGTTCCATCTGAGTAGGTGTATTCATTTGTCTGCAACCTGTGGGTTATGGATCCGATATCGGATCCGAACCGGCATGGTTTACCAGCTATGGATCCAAGCTCTCAGCTCCTCCCCTCACCCATAATGCCCTGCTCTACCCTCATGACCTCAGATCGAGTTTGCCAACAGCAAGAACACCCTGAAAAGGGTAAGACATCATATGCAGGAAACTGAAAGGCCAGGGGGATAGGAGGGCGGGATGGTTGCAGACAAATGAATACACCTACTCAGATGGAACGTTATGGTGAGTACATAACTTCTAAATCTGAAGTAGGAGATTCATTTGTATGCAACCTGTGGGACAGAGTCCCCAGCTACCTGAATCTTGGGCGGCCATCATGGAAGGATATTCTGGAGCACCGCGGAGCCATAGGATGCTCTACCCCTAGATGCAAGATCCAACTTGTAGTGGGAAATAAAAGTATGAGATGAAGCCCACGTGGCTGCAGCACAAATATCATCTAGAGGAATCCTAGCCTTAAAGGCTGCCGAGGTAGAGACTGACCGGGTTGAATGGGCATGTACACCCTCTGGTGCGGGCCTTCCCGAAGCTTGATAAGCCAATAAGATACATTGTGAAATCCAGCGAGATAATGAGACTTTAGAAATTGGTTTGCCCAAATTAAATTTAGCAAAGGAAACGAACAACTGGTCGGATTGTCTATGACCAGCCGTCCTGTTTACATAAAATCTAAGTTGCCTGTGAACATCTAAGGAGTGAAGCTTGTATTCACCTTTGTTTTCATATTTAGGAAAGAAGACAGGGAGGTTAATGGATTGATTAATGTTTGCTTCAGAAGCTACCTTAGGAAGAAAGGACGGGTTGGTCCTGAGGTAAACAAGGTCCGGATGAAAGACCAAGTAAGGAGGTTTAGCTGATAATGCTTGAAGCTCTGAAACTCTCTTTGCCAAAGTAATGGCTACTAAGAAGGCGGTCTTGAAAGATAAGAATTTCAGATCTACCGTAGCCACCGGTTCGAAGGGGGGGGCGGTCAAGGCCTGGAGAACTAAGGAAAGGTCCCAAGGAGGAACCGCTTGCTTTACAGGGGGCCTGAGAAGAAAAGTACCTTTAAGGAAAATCTTACACAACTTGGCCGACATCAGTGGATTGGAGTCATGACCAATGTGATAATAGGAAATTGCCGCAAGTTGTACTTTGACTGTGGAACTGCTGGCACCATCATTAAAAAGAGTGGTTAAGAAATCAAGCACCAAAGGGAGAGGAACTGTGAAGGGGTTTAGGCCTTGCCGCTCCGCCCTACAGAACCGTTTCCACTTGCTGCGGTAGACTTTCCTAGTGGATGGCTTATGAGCTGCCACCAGGATGGCCTTAACAGGGGACGAAATACCGGGAGTCCTGATCAAGAGTGGAACTGGAGCAACCAAGCGGTCAGCTTCAGGTCGTCCAGGTTCAGAGGAGATAAGTGGGATGGATGAGATATCAGATCCGGAATGGGATCTAGAATCCAAGGAGGATTCACAGAGTGAGACCTTAGGAAGGGGAACCAGATCTATCGAGGCCAAAACGGAGCAATGAGAATCATTCTGCACCCCAACCGAGAGGCTTTCTGAAGAACTTGGAGCATCAGAGGCAAGGGGGGATAAGCATAAAGAAGGCCGGGTGGCCAAGCATGCACCAGAGCGTCTCTTGGGAGCCTCCGGGAGGAGGTATCAGAGCGAAAAACTGTCGCACTTGGTGTTTGAGGGAGAGGCAAAAGATCGCAACAAGGAGTTCCCCACCGTGCGAATATGCGTTCCGCTACCTGAGTATTGAGAGACCACTCGTAAGGGGTGAGAATGGTGCGACTGAGTTTGTCCGCCAGGATGTTGGACCGACCCGGAATATGCGTTGCTATGAGAAAGCGGTTGGTGGAGATTGCCCATTCCCAAACTCTCATGGCTTCTCGACAAAGAGGGTAAGACCTGGTTCCTCCTTGCTTGTTGATATACCAGACAACCGACATGTTGTCCGATTGAATCGCAATTGTTCCCAAGGGAAGAAAGGCCTGAAGTGCTAGCAACGCTAAGAGCACTGCTCTCATCTCTAGAACGTTGATATGCAGTAAGGTCTCTGAATCGTTCCACGTGCCTTGGACGGTCCGGCCTGCAAAATGCCCCCCCCCACCCGAGGCGGGAGGCGTCCGTGGTCACCGTGGCGAGAGGGGGAGAAGCACAAAATGGGCGACCTCCGTGGAGATCTGGAGAGTGTAGCCACCACAGGAGGGACCACTTGCAAGCCTTGCTGATCGCAATGGGATGACGCATAGGGAGAGCAAGATACGACCACTGGACTAGGAGTGTCCATTGGAGGATGCGCATATTGAACCTGGCGAGAGGAAGAAGCGCTATAGCAGCCGCCATGGATCCTAGAGCCCTCAGGACCAACTCCGCCGGAACTGAGCTTGAGTGGAGAATGGCCCGCACCTGGAGTTGCAGATTTTGAACTCTGTCCGCAGTGAGGAAGGCTATTAATCTCCTTGTGTCTAACCTGGCACCTATAAAATCTATGAACTGCGTGGGTGCTAGGTTGGATTTTTTTGTGTTTATTGTGATGCCCAGACGGGGAGCAAGATGGAGAAAGGAGTCTCGCCAAAAGTAGTAGATGCCTTGTTGGGGGTGAGGAGCCAGTCGTCCAGGCAGGAAAGACCTGTACCCCCTGAAGCCTCAGGTGGGCCGCTACCACTGCTAATACTTTGGCGAACACCCTGGGGGCTGTGGTGAGACCAAAGGGAAGGACCCGGAACTGGTAGTGACTGGCTCCCAGCCGGAAGCGGAGAAACCTCCTGGAGCGCCTGTCCATTAGTATGTGGTAGTACGCATCCTTGAGGTCTATGGAGCACATCCAGTGATTTTCTCCCAGAAGGGGGAGAATAGACTGCAACGTGACCATTCGGAACTTCTCCTTGGGAACTGTCAGGTTCAAGAGTGAAAGGTCTAAAATTGGTCTTAGATCCCCCATCTTTTTTGGCACTAAAAAGAACCTGGAGTAGAACCCTGATCTGATCTGGTCTGGTCTGGGGGGACGGGCTGGATGGCTCTTTTCTTTAGCAGATGGCCAATCTCTGCCAAAGCGGCCTCCCACTGACCGGGTGGAACGTCGGGGAGGGACTTCAATTTTGGCAAATGAAGAAAGGGTATACGGTATCCTCTGGATATGATCTGGAGAACCCAGCGGTCTGATGTTATGGACTCCCATGCCGCTAGGTGCTCCGAAAAACGTCCCCCGACTGCCTCCAGAGTGGAGCAGCCGCGCAACCCCTCAGGGCTGCTGCGCGGGCCGTTCAGAGAAGGGTTCTCTGGACCCGAAATTCCTGGGAGCCCCTCTGCCCCTAGGGCGGCGTCCTCCTTGTCCTCCTCTGCCACGGAAGGACTGGTTGTCCGGAGCAGACTGAGATTGCTGCGACTTCCGGAACCACATCTTCTTCTGTCCCTTTTGGTTCCTAGAATAGGGCCTCTGGGGAGCAGAGAAGCGGATTCCGGCAGCAGACAGCGTCTTCCCGTCCTTCTCGCTCTGGATCAAAGTGTCGCGAACAGTTTTGCCAAAGGGGGCAGAACCATCGAAGGGGGCGTTCGCAAATGACGCCTTGAAGGGCTCTGAGAAATCGCAATGACGGAGCCAGGCCTGACGTCTAGTAACTAGGCCTGCCCCTGCGGCTCTAGCGGCACCTTCCGTAGCATGGGAGAGTAGCCGCATAGAGGTATTGGTGACGGACCTTAGAGTGGCCATGCGGGTGGAGTGCGGCACTTTGTCCTCCTCCGACATGGACTCTGGGGGGATGCAGCGTATTCTTTAATAAGATCGCGCTGCATCCTAATCACGTGTGCCAGATAGTTCAGCGCCCTTACAGAGAAGGTCGCTGAACTAAACATCCGCTTCCCCAAGCGGTCCATCATCCGAGACTCCTTGCTCGGGGGATGGACTGAGGGACTCTCCTGAGCAAGTTCCCTCATGGTGGCCGCCGCCGTCAACATGGCATCTACCGGAGGCCCCTTACTCCAATGGGCACGGTCAGCCGGGGGACTGAGAATACGGTCGGGCCTTTTAGGGATTGGCTCCACGGTGTCCGGTTCCTTCCACGCCCTGGTGGTAATGACGTCCACCAGGGGGTCGGCAGGAGGGGACACCCAAGAGGTAGACGGGCCCGCTTCAAATGCCTCCAAGAACACGGACTCGTCCGAGGAAGACTTGGGGGCAGACCACCCCTTATGCGGAGCATTTCCATGATGTCTCCAAATGAGACATCCTCGGGGGGTGACCGTGGGGAGCCTTCCCCTTCCTCCAAATCCGTGTCTTCTGTGAGAGACTCGGGGGAGTCAATGTGCCTCCTTTTGCACGTATGTTTGCGGGGAACATCCTCCGGGGGGCTGTCAGAGGACTCCTCGCAAACAGTAATCTGTTCCAGGGGAACAGCTTGGGGCACAGGAGCGGGCTGTCCCAAGGGCTGGATGGTGGAAGCCTGACCCAGTGCAGAGGGAGCGCGGGACGGAGCCGAAGCAAGTGCCGGGGGTCCAGAGACCCTCAAAAGGGCCCTCTCCACTACATCAAAAGCCGAAGGAGAGCCGACTTCGACCAAAGGATCCGACAATCGGCTCCCCCTCGGATCCAAGGAGTGGATCGGAGCCGGCGCGGCGCCGGATCCGGCGACAGTGCGCTCCGACACAGACGGCGCCGAAGGAGCACTGATCCCCCCGGATCCGAAGCTCGGATCCAGGCTCCGAGAGGTCGGATCCGAAGCACTCGAGGGCAGGGTCGGATCCGAAGTACCAAGTACTATCGGCGCCGACCCACCCCCGGCTCCGAAGCTGCTCGGCTCCAACTGCTCCGAACCCGGGTAGCGGGTCGGAGAAGGAGCAATTGGCTTGAAAAAAGGGGTCGAGCTCCCCCCCAGAGGGGGGGGGAGGCAAGAGCACTCCCATCTGCATCTGGGCCTGGATGAACCTTCTCATCATCCGGTCCAGATCAGCGTCTGACAGGCTATAAGTTGATCTCGACGAGGCTACCGAGGTAGGCCTTGAGTGCCTCCTCGATAGCCTCGACGGAGATCGGGTCTCCTCCTCCTCAGGTCCCGGTGAAAAACACACTGGAGACCGGAGCTGAGGAGGGGGAGAGCCAGCAGACAAGGAGGCCGGAGGAGAAGCCCGCTTGGCTGGCGGGGCCGAAACAGAGGTCTCGACCCGCCGCTTCTGGTGCTTCTCCCTCCGGTCCTTCTTTTTAGCTTCCCTCTCCTCCGAACCACTACAGGGAGGTTGAGTCCCAGGAGGAGGAGGGGGAGCCGGAGAGGAGACAACCGTAGAAACGGTTACCCCCGAAGGAGCGGAGGCCGGAGCTGAGTCCGGTGGCAAAAGACCCACCAAGACAAGCTTGGACCTCCGCTCCTTCAATGCCCTGGGGTTGAACCCTGCACAAATGGAACATCCAGAAGTGAGGTGTTCAACCCCAAGGCATCTAACACACCGAGTGTGGCCATCAGCCAGGGAAAGCTTATGGCCACACTCGGAGCACTTGGAGAACACAGCTTTGGGTTGTTCAGACATCCCAAAAGCAAAAAAGTTACTTAAACTAGAGTTAAAGTAAAGTAACAAAACCACTCACAGGCCCAAACACACACTACGCTACCAGCGAGGGGAGGGAAAGGTAAAATTGAATTTTAAAACACTAAAAGTATAATTAAAATATAAGGAAACCTACACTTCCACACAACTTTCACACAAAACTTCAAAAATTAGCACTTTAAAGACTAAAAAACTACACTTAGCTGAAGAGCTTAGGAACACAATCTGGTCACCAGCGCGGCAAACGAGATCTGAGGTCATGAGGGTAGAGCAGGGCATTATGGGTGAGGGGAGGAGCTGAGAGCTTGGATCCATAGCTGGTAAACCATGCCGGTTCGGATCCGATATCGGATCCATAACCCACAGGTTGCAGACAAATGAATCTCCTACTTCAGATTTAGAAGTTATGTACTCACCATAACGTTCCATCTGAGTAGGTGTATTCATTTGTCTGCAACCTGTGGGTTATGGATCCGATATCGGATCCGAACCGGCATGGTTTACCAGCTATGGATCCAAGCTCTCAGCTCCTCCCCTCACCCATAATGCCCTGCTCTACCCTCATGACCTCAGATCGAGTTTGCCAACAACAAGAACACCCTGAAAAGGGTAAGACATCATATGCAGGAAACTGAAAGGCCAGGGGGATAGGAGGGCGGGATGGTTGCAGACAAATGAATACACCTACTCAGATGGAACGTTATGGTGAGTACATAACTTCTAAATCTGAAGTAGGAGATTCATTTGTCTGCAACCTGTGGGACAGAGTCCCCAGCTACCTGAATCTTGGGCGGCCATCATGGAAGGATATTCCGGAGCACCACGGAGCCAAAGGATGCTCTACCCCTAGATGCAAGATCCAACTTGTAGTGGGAAATAAAAGTATGAGATGAAGCCCACGTGGCTGCAGCACAAATATCATCTAGAGGAATCCTAGCCTTAAAGGCTGCCGAGGTAGAGACTGACCGGGTTGAATGGGCATGTACACCCTCCGGTGCGGGCCTTCCCGAAGCTTGATAAGCCAATAAGATACATTGTGAAATCCAGCGAGATAATGAGACTTTAGAAATTGGTTTGCCCAAATTAAATTTAGCAAAGGAAACGAACAACTGGTCGGATTGTCTATGACCAGCCATCCTGTTTAGATAAAATCTAAGTTGCCTGTGAACATCTAAGGAGTGAAGCTTGTATTCACCTTTGTTTTCATATTTAGGAAAGAAGACAGGGAGGTTAATGGATTGATTAATGTTTGCTTCAGAAGCTACCTTAGGAAGAAAGGACGGGTTGGTCCTGAGGTAAACACGGTCCGGATGAAAGACCAAGTAAGGAGGTTTAGCTGATAATGCTTGAAGCTCTGAAACTCTCTTTGCCAAAGTAATGGCTACTAAGAAGGCGGTCTTGAAAGATAAGAATTTCAGATCTACCGTAGCCGCCGGTTCGAGGGGGGGGGGCGGTCAAGGCCTGGAGAACTAAGGAAAGGTCCCAAGGAGGAACCGCTTGCTTTACAGGGGGCCTGAGAAGAAAAGTACCTTTAAGGAAAATCTTACACAACTTGGCCGACATCAGTGGATTGGAGTCATGACCAATGTGATAATGGGAAATTGCCGCAAGTTATACTTTGACTGTGGAACTGCTGGCACCATCATTAAAAAGAGTGGTTAAGAAATCAAGCACCAAAGGGAGAGGAACTGTGAAGGGGTTTAGGCCTTGCCGCTCCGCCCACAACGAGAACCGTTTCCACTTGCTGCAGTAGACTTTCCTAGTGGATGGCTTATGAGCTGCCAGCAGGATGGCCTTAACAGGAGACGAAATACCGGGAGTCCTGATCAAGAGTGGAACTGGAGCAACCAAGCGGTCAGCTTCAGGTCGTCCAGGTTCGGAGGAGATAAGTGGGATGGATGAGATATCAGATCCGTAATGGGATCTAGAATCCAAGGAGGATTCACAGAGTGAGACCTTAGGAAGGGGAACCAGATCTGTCGAGGCCAAAACGGAGAAATGAGAATCATTCTGCACCCCAACCGAGAGGCTTTCTGAAGAACTTGGAGCATCAGAGGCAAGGGGGGATAAGCATAAAGAAGACCGGGTGGCCAAGCATGCACCAGAGCGTCTCTTGGGGAGCCTCCGGGAGGAGGTATCAGAGCGAAAAAACTGTCGCACTTGGTGTTTGAGGGAGAGGCAAAAAGATCGCAACAAGGAGTTCCCCACCGTGCGAATATGCGTTCCGCTACCTGAGTATTGAGAGACCACTCGTAAGGGGTGAGAATGGTGCGACTGAGTTTGTCCGCCAGGATGTTGGACCGACCCGGAATATGCGTTGCTATGAGAAAGCGGTTGGTGGAGATTGCCCATTCCCAAACTCACATGGCTTCTCGACAAAGAGGGTAAGACCTGGTTCCTCCTTGCTTGTTGATATACCAGACAACCGACATGTTGTCCGATTGAATCGCAATTGTTCCCAAGGGAAGAAAGGCCTGAAGTGCTAGCAACGCTAAGAGCACTGCTCTCATCTCTAGAATGTTGACATGCAGTAAGGTCTCTGAATCGTTCCACGTGCCTTGGACAGTCCGGCCTGCAAAATGCCCCCCCACCCGAGGCGGGAGGCGTCCGTGGTCACCGTGGCGAGAGGGGGAGAAGCACAAAATGGGCGACCTCCGTGGAGATCTGGAGAGTGTAGCCACCAAAGGAGGGACTGCTTGCAAGCCTTGCTGATCGCAATGGGATGATGCATAGGGAGAGCAAGATACGACCACTGGACTAGGAGTGTCCATTGGAGGATGCGCATATTGAACCTGGCGAGAGGAAGAAGCGCTATAGCAGCCGCCATGGATCCTAGAGCCCTCAGGACCAACTCCGCCGGAACTGAGCTTGAGTGGAGAATGGCCTGCACCTGGAGTTGCAGATTTTGAACTCTGTCCGCAGTGAGGAAGGCTATTAATCTCCTTGTGTCTAACCTGGCACCTATAAAATCTATGAACTGCGTGGGTGCTAGGTTGGATTTTTTTGTGTTTATTGTGATGCCCAGACGGGGAGCAAGATGGAGAAAGGAGTCTCTTGCCAAAAGTAGTAGATGCCTTGTTGGGGCGGTGAGGAGCCAGTCGTCCAGGCAGGGAAAGACCTGTACCCCCTGAAGCCTCAGGTGGGCCGCTACCACTGCTAATACTTTGGTGAACACCCTGGGGGCTGTGGTGAGACCAAAGGGAAGGACCCGGAACTGGTAGTGACTGGCTCCCAGCCGGAAGCGGAGAAACCTCCTGGAGCGCCTGTCCATTAGTATGTGGTAGTACGCATCCTTGAGGTCTATGGAGCACATCCAGTGATTTTCTCCCAGAAGGGTGAGAATAGACTGCAACGTGACCATTCGGAACTTCTCCTTGGGAACTGTCAGGTTCAAGAGTGAAAGGTCTAAAATTGGTCTTAGATCCCCCGTCTTTTTTGGCACTAAAAAGAACCTGGAGTAGAACCCTGATCTGATCTGGTCTGGGGGGACGGGCTGGATGGCTCTTTTCTTTAGCAGATGGCCAATCTCTGCCAAAGCGGCCTCCCACTGACCGGGTGGAACGTCGGGGAGGGACTTCAATTTTGGCAAATGAAGAAAGGGTATACGGTATCCTCTGGATATGATCTGGAGGACCCAGCGGTCTGATGTTATGGACTCCCATGCCGCTAGGTGCTCCGAAAAACGTCCCCCGACTGCCTCCAGAGTGGAGCAGCCACGCAACCCCTCAGGGCTGCTGCGCGGGCCGTTCAGAGAAGGGTTCTCTGGACCCGAAATTCCTGGGAGCCCCTCTGCCCCTAGGGCGGTGTCCTCCTTGTCCTCCTCTGCCACGGAAGGACTGGTTGTCCGGAGCAGACTGAGATTGCTGCGACTTCCGGAACCACATCTTCTTCTGTCCCTTTTGGTTCCTAGAATAGGGCCTCTGGGGAGCAGAGAAGCGGATTCCGGCAGCAGACAGCGTCTTCCCGTCCTTCTCGCTCTGAATCAAAGTGTCGCGAACAGTTTTGCCAAAGAGGGCAGAACCATCGAAGGGGGCGTTCGCAAATGACGCCTTGAAGGGCTCTGAGAAATCGCAATGACGGAGCCAGGCCTGACGTCTAGTAACTAGGCCTGCCCCTGCGGCTCTAGCGGCACCTTCCGTAGCATGGGAGAGTAGCCGCATAGAGGTATTGGTGACGGACCTTAGAGTGGCCATGCGGGTGGAGTGCAGCACTTTGTCCTCCTCCGACATGGACTCTGGGGGGGATGCAGCGTATTCTTTAATAAGATCGAGCTGCATCCTAATCACGTGTGCCAGATAGTTCAGCGCCCTTACAGAGAAGGTCGCTGAACTAAACATCCGCTTCCCCAAGCGGTCCATCATCCGAGACTCCTTGCTCGGAGGATGGGCTGAGGGACTCTCCTGAGCACGTTCCCTCTTGGTGGCCGCCGCCGTCAACATGGCATCTACCGGAGGCCCTTACTCCAATGGGCACGGTCAGCCGGGGACTGAGAATACGGTCGGGCCTTTTAGGGATTGGCTCCACGGTGTCCGGTTCCTTCCACGCCCTGGTGGTAATGAGGTCCACCAGGGGTCGGCAGGAGGGACACCCAAGAGGTAGACGGGCCCGCTTCAAATGCCTCCAAGAACACGGACTCGTCCGAGGAAGACTTGGGGCAGACCACCCCCTTATGCGGAGCATTTCCATGATGTCTCCAAATGAGACATCCTCGGGGTGACCGTGGGGAGCCTTCCCTTCCTCCAAATCCGTGTCTTCTGTGAGAGACTCGGGAGTCAATGTGCCTCCTTTTGCACGTATGTTTGCGGGAACATCCTCCGGGGGCTGTCAGAGGACTTCTAAACAGTAACCTGTTCCAGGGGAACAGCTTGGGGCACAGGAGCGGGCTGTCCCAAGGGCGGATGGTGGAAGCCTGACCCAGTGCAGAGGAGCGGGGCGGAGCGAAGCAAGTGCCGGGGGTCCAGAGACCCTCAAAAGGGCCCTCTCCACTACATCAAAAGCCGAAGGAGAGCCGACTTCGACCAAAGGATCCGACAATCGGCTCCCCTCGGATCCGGTGAGTGGATCGGAGCCGCCGGCGCTCGGATCTGAAGGGACAGTGCGCTCCGACAGACTGCGCCGAAGGAGCACTGATCCCCCCGGATCCAGGCTCCGAGAGGTCGGATCCGAAGCACTCGAGGGCAGGGTCGGATCCGAAGTACCAAGTACTATCGGCGCCGACCCACCCCCGGCTCCGAAGCTGCTCGGCTCCAACTGCTCCGAACCCGGGTAGCGGGTCGGAGAAGGAGCAATTGGCTTGAAAAAAGGGGTCGAGCTCCCCCCCAGAGGGGGGGGGAGGCAAGAGCACTCCCATCTGCATCTGGGCCTGGATGAACCTTCTCATCATCCGGTCCAGATCAGCGTCTGACAGGCTATAAGTTGATCTCGACGAGGCTACCGAGGTAGGCCTTGAGTGCCTCCTCGATAGCCTCGACGGAGATCGAGTCTCCTCCTCCTCAGGTCCCGGTGAAAAACACACTGGAGACCGGAGCCGAGGAGGGGGAGAGCCAGCAGACAAGGAGGCCGGAGGAGAAGCCCGCTTGGCTGGCGGGGCCGAAACAGAGGTCTCGACCCGCCGCTTATGGTGCTTCTCCCTCCGGTCCTTCTTTTTAGCTTCCCTCTCCTCCGAACCACTACAGGGAGGTTGAGTCCCAGGAGGAGGAGGCGGAGCCGAGAGGAGACAACCGTAGAAGCGGTTACCCCCGAAGGAGCGGAGGCCGGAGCCGAGTCCGGTGGCAAAAGACCCGCCAAGACAAGCTTGGACCTCCGCTCCCTCAATGCCCTGGGGTTGAACCCTGCACAAATGGAACATCCAGAAGTGAGGTGTTCAACCCCAAGGCATCTAACACACCGAGTGTGGCCATCAGCCGGGGAAAGCTTATGGCCACACTCGGAGCACTTGGAGAACACAGCTTTGGGTTGTTCAGACATCCCAAAAGCAAAAAAGTTACTTAAACTAGAGTTAAAGCAAAGTAACAAAACCACTCACAGGCCCAAACACACACTACGCTACCAGCGAGGGGAGGGAAAGGTAAAATTAAATTTTAAAACACTAAAAGTATAATTAAAATATAGGGAAACCTACACTTCCACACAACTTTCACACAAAACATCAAAAATTAGCACTTTAAAGACTAAAAAACTACACTTAGCTGAAGAGCTTAGGAACACAATCTGGCCACCAGCGCGGCAAACGAGATCTGAGGTCATGAGGGTAGAGCAGGGCATTATGGGTGAGGGGAGGAGCTGAGAGCTTGGATCCATAGCTGGTAAACCATTCCGGTTCGGATCCGATATCGGATCCATAACCCACAGGTTGCAGACAAATGAATCTCCTACTTCAGATCCCATTTTACTGAAACGAAATATAAACAATTACTGAGACAGGAATCAAATAGTAATGACTCTATGATCCTCTTAACCAAAAACGACATGGTTTTCATGTTTTAATTGTCATTTGAGCAGTGCACCATCAATTATATAGCATATGTTCATAGGTAATTGCTAGACTAACTGACCTTATGGGCCATTTTAAGCATAGTGAATTTCTTTCAAATGTGAGAATCAGATCTTGTACTTTGTGCCTGTGAGGTAAACACTTTAACCATTACTCCAACCTCCTTATACCAACCCCAGTACATTCAACATTCATTGTACTAGGTACTAAGTAGTTACTACTTGAAGAATCCGATAGCAAACTGTATAGGAAGATAAGGGAACAGAGTAGTTTTCACCCAGATAAGTGTTACTTAACTAACTAGCTTTACAGGGCATTATACAATATTATTTTAAAATGGTCACTATTTCAGTAGTATGTTTACCAATAAAAAGAGCAGATTAGTATAAAGAAACTTACATAGCTATCTTTACTGCCATAACTGCAGTTCGTTCTTCAGCCATAAAGTCAGCTTGTAAGCAAGGCCCCCCCCTTGTAATTTGCATAGATAGGCCAGCAGCTGAGTCGAGGTAGTACTGTACAGCTATCATAAAGATGAGGTACACAATGGGTCCATAAAGATGAGGTACACAATGGGTCCAGCAGAAAAAACAAGTGCCACTCCTCCTTGTCCCCCATTACCTCTTTATTATTTTAAAAACTTCTTCTCAAGCTATCCTGTACTCTGTACAGCTAGCAAGTCTGCTAATCAACTCCTAACAACCTGTATTTTACTAACTCTCTATATATACGCATATTTAATTATTTACCGTTATACCTCGATATAAACACTTGCTAATTGTATATGTTCATTCACTGTTGCATAATTTCTATACTTATTTATTTATATCTGATTGTCAGGTGGGTTGTGCCACGGACCCTTTTCAGCCATAGCCAATATATGAACCTGAAAAAGGCAATAATATGTAGTGAGCATTGCAAGCCAGGTTAACTGCTCTTAACAGTTATTGTACACTTAAGAGGTGAGACCCACTGGAATGATACTGTGATACAGTATATCATCCAACTGACACAAAAATAGAAAAGTATGAAAGATGGGAGGAGAGAATAAACGAGTGCTATAGAAGGATGAAACTGATAACAGGAATCTGAATCTGCTAGATGCAGAATGAGAGATTCTGAATTCTAGGGTAGAATGGAAGCAGGAGCTGATTGAGGTCTTGTATCATAAGATGCTTTAATCATCTCATGTCTGACTGTAATATAAATCATAGAATTCTGAACACATGCTCATACACTGTAGAGAGTAACATGAGCAGCCTGGTTAAGGCACTCTTACCTAATAGTGATCATGCCATTGTGGGGTTTAGAGTAATGATGAAAAGAGTCAAAACAAATTGACAAAAGCAAAGGTGTATGACTAACTTATGTTGTGCTGGGAATCTAGACAAGGAAGAGTTATAAGAGTGTAACCCGTGGAGACTGGGAACAAAATGAGAGAGTAAATAAATTATTGGGAAGGGTCAAGGGTAGGGTATTCATAACTGTGGACAAGAGTGTGGAGAAGAGGCAAAAAGAGGGGAAGGCCAATATGACTACACAGGAATATGAGGTTAGCCATTAAGTAAAAAGATAGGGCCTACAAGAGCAGAAAAGAGAGGGGATGAAGTGGTGAAAGTAGCAAAGCACAAGGATTATAACAAAAAGGTAATTTGGTAAGGTGAGCCAGCAGAAGGGATCAAGAAGAAATGTTAGGCACATGATAGAAAGAAGGACAGGAAGGACAGAAAGTACAGTTGAGTAAGTAAATTTACCATAACAATAGATGTTAAAATGGTCACCACAATAGTGGCATTAGCTATATGTATTATATCCTACATATAATAGAACAGCCAGCCAGCTAGCTAGCTTCCAAAGTTCAGGGCACCTTCCATGTGCCCAAATCATTTCTCAACTTGAGCTGAGCTGGCTAACAAGACAGGTTTGGGTGCCAAGCCCTTCAGTCCTTTCATGCCAACAAACGAGAGAGGAAGACAATGCTAAGAACAACAAAAATGTAAATGTCCACACCCTGGCTTAAACAACAGCTTCCAGTGCTTCAGGGAACCTTGCACATAACCAAACTATGATTCATCTCAAGCTGAGCTTACTAAAAAAAAGGTTTGGATGTCAAGTCATTCAGAGCCTCCATGCCAGCAGACAGAATGAGGCTAAGGCCTGAAAGGACAATGCTAGGAACAACAAAAAATAAGTGTCCACACTCTGGCATAAAAAATGTGCCAAAAAAAAAAACACGAGAGGGAGGGAGTGGCTATGGCAGCAGTGATCATTTGAATAGCTACTGTTATGGTAAGTATTCTTGCACAGCTGTACAGTATTCATCATATTATTCCCTGCTGCAATAGCCTTTGCTATATGGATGGATTACCCTAGCTTACTAAATTTGCAAGGTGGAAGGGGAAGGGTCCTGGAGACCCTGGAGAGTGGTCCTAGCAAAGCCTGATCTAGTCCTAGAGAAGAAATCACGCATGTAATGCCTTGTAAACATAGGAATACAGGATCAAGTTGCTGCTTCTAGAATCCATCCCTTTTAAAAAAGCCAGAAATTAAGCCAAGGCTCTGGAAGAGTGGACTTTGATCCTGCCTGGAGTTGTTTTGTTCAGGTGAGTATAACAAAAGGTAATAGCATTAGGCAACCATTTGGAAATAGTTTATTTTGACACATGGTGTCCTTTCTCCATACCTTCACAATAAAAAAAAACTGATCCAAAGATCTGAGAGATTTACTTCTATCAAGGTAGTACCTGAGTTGTCTGTTGACATCCAAGGTATGAAGTATCATTTCTCCCTCATTTCTAGGTTCAGGAAAGAAAACGGGGAGATAAATAGGTTGGGTTAAAGTAAATTTGGATACCACTTTAGGCAGTAAAGAAGGATTACTTCTAAAGAAACCTTGTCTCTTTGGAAAATGAGATAGGGCTGACAAACCATAAGAGCTTGCAACTCAGATACCCATTTTGCAGAGGTCAGAGATATCTATAAAACAGTTACCCATGTTAAGAACCTCAAGTCAGCCAGATTAGTTTATTTTATTTCTTTTTTTATTTTATTCTACATTTTTTGAGAGAGAATGTCTGGCTGAGCCAAAGCACTTTTCAGCAGACTTCCGGGGAGGAAAGCTCCATAATAATACAAACAATCTAAGCTAAGGTTATACAAACAAGTTAAAACTTAATATGGTGTTTAAGGCTACATGCTATATATTTGACAAATAATAAGAACTAAAGAATAAGAAGCAAGAGAACTGTAAAACAAAAGTTATAAAATAGCTAAAATAGTACCAATGTCTAAAGATGTTATAATAGAAAAGATAAGGAAAAGGAAAGTGTAGAGATGATAGGAGGCAGGAAGAGGGAAGAAGTAGGTAAAAGGAAGTAGAGGGTGGTGGTAAGAAAAGACAGTAGGGAGTGGAGAGAAAGAGGTAAGTTAGTTAGTTAGATGAATATATTCAGGGAGGGAACGAGCAATGGCAGATCTATTGTTGTTTGAAATACTCTTTTGTGGCCAACTTAAATTGTTTGGGATGTTTCAGAGTTCTGATTTCTACAGGTAGTTTGTTCCATGCTATAGAGGGGTGGTAGCTATATATGGAACGTCCTGATTTAGATTTGGGTTTGTAAATATCTAATAGATCAAGGGATGAGCTCTGGAGATGTCTTGTAAGGGAGTAGTGAGAGATGAGAGAAGACAGAGCTGGACAGTAGGCAGGCTAATACAAAATTGAGTGTATCGTTTGGAGCTGTGAGAGGAGTAGGTGAGGTAGATCAAGCCAATTTAAGTGTTTTAGGGAGAGACAGTGGTGAGATTTATAGGTTTGTTGGGCAGCAAATCTAGCTATATTGTGGTATGTTGACTCAAGCTTAGTAAGTAGAGAGGAGTTTAGATTAGTGAGAATTTGGGAGCAATATGTTAAGCAGGGGGTGTGATTCTAGCTTCATAACTGAGAAATTTTTGGTTTCTGTATGAGTCCTAATTTCTGATGGGTTTTCTTGATATAATTATTTATGTGATGGTTGAATTTTAGCTGATCATCAATGGTGACACCGAGGAGATTTGTGCTGGATTCAACTTCAGTAGGGATATTGTTAAGTGACACTATGGAAAAGGAAGATTTGATATGGTTATCAGCTTTGGGGTAGTTTTTTTTTTTTTTTAGGGTTAAGGATGAGCTGATCATTGGAGGGCTTGTCTCTACTAAATTATAGGAAGACTGGGTAGCAGATAAGAGTTCAGAGGGAGAATTAGCTATGGTTATGACTGTAGAGTCATCAGTGTACTGGACTATAGAAGAATGTGGACAGGAGGAATAGAGTAGGTTGGTGAAGATATTAAAAAGTAGTGGTCCGAGAATGGATCCTTGAGGGACACCCATTTTTATCAGAAGAGGAGTAGACAGTGCAGAGTGCCATTTGACTGATTGCAGTCTGTTTGTGAGATAGCTAGAGGATCATGCCACTGTGCCAGGAGAGAAATTGAGATCAGTTAATTTGCTCAGTAGCAGAGGGTGAGAAACAGTGTCAAAGGCCTTTGAGAGATCAAGGAATGGACAGGAGATAAGCTTGCGATCATCACTGGCTAAAGAAATGGTGTTACAAAACGAGAGAAGAGCAGTAGTGATGCTATGTTTTGGTTAGAAACCATGCTGTGTAGGGGTAAGTAGCTTTTCCTGTAAGAGATGCTGCATAACATGTATGTGTATGCATTTCTGTAAGTCTTTGGAGAGAGGGGAGAGAATAGCAATAGGTCTGAAATTTGAGATTTCTGAGGAGTTACCTCCTTTGTGAACAGGTAAGGTGTAGAATTTTTCCAGATGGATGGGACTTTAGATTCAGAGATAGAGCAGTTGATAATGATAGATACAGGCAGGGCAAGAGAGTGAGCTGCTATCTAGAGAAAGTATGATAGGATGTTGTCAGTGGATACAGAGCATGGTTTTAGCCTAGAGAGCAGGGTTTTTATGTAGGTAGTGGGAACAGGTTTGAGAGAGAAAGTCTTAGGAGAGTTAGCAGTTAAGGAAGTCTCAGGGCAGTTGGGAGCATTGGTGTTGGAGAGGTTTGGGTTAAATAGTTTGGATACTGATTCTATGAAGTAGGTGTTGAAGGTGTTGGCAGTTTTGTCTGGTGATTTGTCAGGACATGGGTTGCGTGATGTAGGATTGCTGGGATGTAGTATTTGGTTAACTGCATTCTAGGCTCTTATTTTAGAGTAGTTGTGGATTGTGGTAATATTCTTTTTTGTCTTTACTGATGAGTTGTTTTACCCGATTTCTTTGTTCTTTATATTTTTGTAGGTCAAAAGGGTCTTTAGATTGTAACCATGTTTTCCAAGCCCTATCTCTTGCTTTCATATGGGTACAAGTAGTTTTTGATTGCTAAGGGGATATGTTTGCTTTTATCCTTACTTTTCTAAGTGGTGCTATTGAGTTTAGGATATCAAGGAAAGTTTTGTTGAAAGCTTGGACAACTTCATCAAGTGGGAGCTGGGTGAGGAAGTACAAATTTACTCACCAGATGAGGGTTTTGAATGTTTCAAGGTTGACGGTGGAGAGATTGAGGCAGGTTATATATATCTGTGTAGATCAGAGAGATGGTTAGTATATCTGAGAAGTTTTATGGGTGTGTGGTCATTCAGGGAATCAGGAAGAGGTTTGGGTTTGTGATATTTATTGGGATTAGAAACAAGTATCCAATCTATGAGGGTACTGGGAGAGTGAGAGTTATTTGTATGGGTTGGTTGAGATATTAGCTGAGTAAATCCAAATAGATTTATATTATGTGAGGAGACAGGGTTATTAAGGGTTAGCCAATTAATATTTATGTCACCAAGGGCGATGGTTTCATTAGGGATGTTTTGGGAGAAATAAGACAGAATGCTTTTCAGCAGGGGAATGTTATCATCTGGTGGAATGTAAATGGTTATTATGGTAACAGTATTATAGTTGTTGATTATAAGATTGACTGAAAGTATTTCAGCGGGAGAAAGGGATGGGATAGATTGCATAGGATGGGAGATAATGAGGGAGTTGGAGTAGACAATAGCAACTCAACCACCCTTTTTTTTGTACGGTCCAGGCAGATTATGTTATAACCTGGGGGAGAATATCTTTGTCGAGGTTTTGGCGTTTAAGCCAAGTTTCTGTAGATGTCCATGCATTGAATTGGCTAACTTTGTTAAGGATGCTTCGGGTATTGATAGAGTAAAAAGAGATTTGTTTGCTTGTTGTAGAAGAGTTGCCTGAGTTTGGAGAGGTATTTAAGAGTGAGCCAGTGTTACAGGTTGGTCCAGGATTTGGGTGTATGTCAACTGACATGAGTAGTCTAGTAGGGTGTATTGGGTTTTTACTGTAGATGAGTAGTATCTAATATACTTTACCTTGTGTTTAGTAGTTAGTGAGTAGGAGGGAGGGATTTTTATTTTGGGGAGTTGGGTGTTGACTGGAAAGATAGAAGCATATATAGTTATAGGTTGTTGTGAGTAGGAGAAATCATTAGTATGTGGGTAGGTAGGATTTTTATGAAAAGATAAAGGTGTTGAAGGTGATGTAATTAGGAGGATTAAAGAAAGCAGCAGTAGTGTAGAGGGGACTAAGATGAACATAGTAGGAGAGGGATGTGTATATATGGGTGGAGTGGGAGGTGAAGGAGAGAAAACCTAAGATAGCGATTTTAGGAGTAAAAAGTTGAGACAGGCTGGTTGATTAATAGTAGGTTGGAAGGAGTGGTACAGTAAATTGTGTTATATGAAATGTAGATTAGGGAGAAAGGTAGTAGGAGTACGCAGGGTGCCTGAAAGAGAGTGGTAAGAGAGAGGTAGGAAAGAGGTGGGAGGGGTTTGTGTGAGGGAGGAAACAGGTGGTTAGGTAAAAAGGAAATGATATGGGGGTGGGTGGGAATGGGGTTGGGAGAAGAGTGAAGTAAGCCCGAGTGTAGCAAGGGCGAACAGAGCGGGGCTACACCAGAAACTGAGGATATTCCAAAGAAAAACAATCAGTGAATATGATTTAAAAAATAGAAGGAAAGGTGAATGCCCAAATTTAGGAAGGTAGATAACAGTCCTTACCTTACTAGCCCGTTTTACAAGGGGGTAGTTTTAATTTGCTCGGGGAGGTTAGAAACAGTGATAAAGTACACCGGACAAGGTTATAAAGTTAATAGCAGGAGAAAAAAGGAGTTGGGGGTAAGGAGGGGAAAAAAATGAGTTAGGGGGTAGAGAGGCTAAGCGAATATGATATCATGCTCACTGCAGCTGCCTTGAACTAACAAAAGTCACTAGTTTAGGTAATATTAAGTTTACAGTCGCTGAGACAGTTTAACTATTTTTCATACTTTGTAATTATTTTTTCTTTGGATTGTGACACTGACCGTTGAGTTCTGTGGCCGTTCTTTTACACAGCTCCTTTAATCCACTACAGGCAGTGAGTTACAGGCTTGACTAGGGGTAGAGGGGAGCTGGAAGGTTAGAAGGGAAGAATACGATTGAAAAAAATATGTTAGGAGAGCATGCAGAAGGGATAAGACATCAGTCAACACTTTTTCACTCTAATTTTCAATTACTCTATGAACTCAGTAACAAGCAGTATATTTTAGTTAATGCACTAACTTTAGTTTAAGAAGAAAAAAGAAATAACAGCTGTAATTAACTATTAAAACAGTAAAGTATATGCTTAATTAATTATATTAGTAGAACATATTCCAAGAGTCACACATACCCTGAAGACTCACTATGAGTACAAGCCAAAGTAGCAAACACAGACAAGTAAAAACAGAGTAGTAAGGAGGGTGCTGTTATCTTCTCTTTAAGACTGCTTCAAGTAAAAAGTTTCATTCAACATAATCAGACTTTTCAGCTTATATGACACACAGTATCCCAATTCCTAACATTGTATCCACTTGCGGCAACTACAGCTCACAGGTTGAGACTTGGGATTACACTACACAGCACAGGTGTAACACAGTTAAAATGCGAGCTGCAACAACCAATGAATTTACTATTTCAGAAATGCTAAGGTTGCACAACTAATGTAATTATAACAGATACAGGACTATAAGGAACTAACACATCACAGGAGTGTAAAAGAATATTAGATACAAGGTAACAGCTCACTTACAGTTTTGTTCAGGATTACCATGTGAGCATGCTATCACAGAAGCTGCCAGGCTGGGGAAGGATGAGAAAGAATAGTTTGAAGGATGAGGGAGAATAGTTTGTTCAAACAGAGCAAGTGTTAGCTTCTGTAACAAAAATTAAGATCCCAAGGAGGGTCCACAAGTTTTTATGGTGGCCTCTTATCCAAAACTCCTTTCAAAAAATGTTTTATATGAGGATGCATTGAAAGAAGGGGACCCATGGGCGGACATGCTGAAATGACCAGTACATGAATCATACTGGATGAATAAGAAAGGCAATAGGATAGCAACTCATGCAAATATTCTAAAAAACATTGAAACAATAGTCCTGAATGGGTGCTGGTTATGTTGTTGGCACCAACTAGAAAACCTTTTCCATTTGCTAATGTATGACTTTCTAGTAGCAGGCATTTTTGCCTGCAGTAGTACCACATTCCTAAAGGGAGTTAAGACCATATCATCCAGGCAGTTAAAGTTGATTGGGGCTGAGGTGTATCAACCCCTGATCTTGTGTGAGTAGATCCATTTTGTGAGGAAGATTATGGTAATTGCCCCGACTGTTTCCAAAATAAGGGAGAACTACTGTTGCCTGGGCCAAAAGTGAGTCGCCACAATGATCTTACTTCTAGATAGGTTCATAGATTAGTACTAGGCTATCTACCCTTGTGGGCCATTTTACGTCTAGACAACTACCCAATGCAAGAATCAAACCCTGCACCTTGTGTCTGTAAGGTAAACACCTTAACCATTATGCCAGTCTCTGAATCTTCAGACATACCCTGGATATCAGTGGAAAGGGAAGAAAAGCGGGCATCCCTGTCCAAGGGAAGGAAAACACATCTTTCTTCTAGGCCTTCTTGCATGGAGTCCTGGAGCAGAATCCTCCCAGCTGTTTGATCAGACAGGAAGTAAATAGGTCTGCTTGAGGAAATCCCCACAAATGGATCACATCTTGGAAAACACCCTGATCTAGTTTCCATTTGTAATGATCTGTCCTCTTCCTCTCAGCTTGTCTACTACACAATTTTGCTCTGATTGGAATGCAAGATGTCAGTAAAGGGAGACTGTGCTGTGAAGGGATATCCTAAGCTAACATAACTAGTCTGCAAAGGGGGTATGACCTGGTTACCCCTTGCTTGCTGATGCACCACATGAGTGTGGCATTATTTGTAATAAATTGGAAAGGTCCAGGGAACCAAAGATGATTCATTGAGTTGAGTGCCTTGATCAGGGCAAGCATCTCTTTTATGTTTATGTGCTTGCATCTGTCCTTGTTGTCCCACACACCTTGCACTTTTTTCCCTCCTGAAACTGCTCCCCAAACAAACCCAAGTTGTCTGTGGTGACTGCTTTGGAGCATGGAAGGAGAATGGGAGACCTGAATTTAGGGAAACTTGCTGTCTTCACCAAATGGTTTCTCTTCTGACAAATCCCAGCACTGGGATTAAAAAGTCAAAGTATGTTGCTGCTGAAACCAAAGAGACGTTACATAATGTTGTATCTTTCTCATGTGGAGTCTTGCCAGGGGTATCATGAGAATCACAGATACCATTAGATCCAACATCCTGAGATATTCCCTCACAGTGACTGAAGTCTGAGTGTAAAACCTTAGAAATAGACCCAGACGTAGATCGGTATCCCGGGTTGCATGCTACGGGTTGCATGCTACACGAACTCCAAGAGGAGCTAAACCCGTGCATAAAAATGCTATTTAACCTTAGCCTTCCTACAGGATATGTACCTGAACACTGGCGTACAGCAACAGTGGTCCCACTCCACAAAGGGGGTACCTCTACAGACCCTGGGAACTACCGCCCCATAAGCTTAACCAGCCTGGTCTGCAAAGCTATGGAAAGAATCATTATGGAACTCATAAACAGAGACATTGGGGACCTACAGACACTTGATCCCACCCAGTTCAACTTTGTGAAGGGCAGATCCTGCCTTTTGAAGCTGGTTGACTTTTTCGAAACAGTCACTAGAGCCATTGATGAGGGCAAAGCAGTCCATACAGCCTACCTAGACTTGGCTAAGGCCTTCGACACAATACCCCACTCAGGCATCATAGATAAGCTCAACAGCTTAAATGTAAACCCTTATGTCACTAGATGGGTTGCAAACTGGCTAAAGGACAGAACCCATAAAGTTAAAATCGCTGGAGCAATGTCAGACTCAAAGCCAGTCACAAGTGGTGTCCCACAGGGATCTGTCCTGGGACCCCTCTTGTTCGACATTTATTTCTCCGATGTTAAAGCAAACATGGGAGGGTTGTGGCTGACAAAGTTCGCAGATGACTGCAAACTTGGCGCCATAGTCGATATACCAGCGGACACACACATCCTACAAAAAGGCCTCACAGAATCGGACAACTGGTGCCGGAGTCATGGCCTTAAACTAAATGCCAAAAAATGTATAGTCATCCCCTTTGGGAAAAACAAAGTACCCACAAATTATCACATAGACAGCAACCCACTGAGTACGGAAAAAGTAATCAGAGACCCAGGGACCCAAGTCAACAGCGACCTCTCATTTGACAACCACGTTGCCAAAGTGGTTAGAAAGACATTCTACCTTGCACACCTTATCATGAAGGGATTCACATCCAGATCCAAGGATGTCATTGTACCCCTATATTCCTCCCTCATCAGATCCATGATTGAGTACAATGCCCCATTTGGTATGTACCTCACTCGGCATTTGCAACAGCTGGAGAGACCACAAAAGTACCTCACCAAGAGGATCAAGGGTCTCCAACATATGTCTTATTCTGCCAGACTAAAGAAACTCCAGCTCTATTCAGTAGCATACCACCTGCTCAGAGGTGATCTGTGCCTGACGTACAAGGCCATGTCCAATCAGGAACTGATGGACATGCTCCACCTCAAAAAATCCAAATCCATCAGAACCATGAGAGCTAAAGACTTAAACCTCGGCACAAGTATGAATAGGACATGCTGGAGGGATAGATTCATAACCCAGAGGCTTCCCATGCTCTGGAACAGAATCCCAGTTCATGTTAGGCAGAGCCCCTCACTAACTCTCTTCAAGAGAAATCTTGATGAGTGGATGGGAGATCGTAAGTTTACCCCAGGGGTCACATCTGTGTCACTACTAGTCAGGGGCACAGTAAACTAATTCTATTATATAAGGGACCTTCAGTGTGTCACTACTAGACAGAGGCACAGTATTCTAAATCTATTCTGTACATTTTTGTACCATTTCATGGGGTGGCGAAAGCCACATCACTATGGCTAGGCTTACAAATGCCCCAGGGCAGATAGCCTAGTACTAAACTATGAAACTATGAAACTGAGGTATTTAGCTGACACCCCAGGAACACAAACCTTTGAGAAGGACTCAAAAAGACTTTTGAATGTTCTCTTGGAACTCCAGCTTGTGTAAATGATTTCTTACCCAAGTGAGAGATTCCTTGCACTTTGACAAAGGCTCTGCAGAGATAAACAAGTCATCTGAATATGGATAAATGTGTATACCCTGTAGCTTGCAATGAGCTGTAACTGGAGCTAGACACTTTATGATCACTCTTGGTGCAGTGGATAGTCCAAAGGTTAATGTAGAGAACTGATTATTTGATCCAGACATACAAAACTTTAAGGAATGCCTAAAGTCTGATAAATAGGGATGTGATGATAAGTATGTTTTAAATATAGTTTTACCAGGAAACTTAAATGAGGAAAAAGAGGTAACAGGTTGTGAAGTGTCATTTTGCATATGAGCACTATCGCAAACAGGTTTACAAAAGAAATATCCAAAACTGATCTCCAAGCATTTTCTTTCTTTCTTTGGTACCAACAACATCCGTGAATAAAATCCTTTTCCCAACCTGGGAAGGAGGAACTGGTTATATCCCTCACTAAGAAAGCATGTGTTGGAAGGACAGGGGGAAATAAAGGAGTCTGATCTGACTGATGAAGAATTACTCACTGGAAAGGAGGAATTTCCTACCACTGCCATTCATAATCTTGATGAATGATCTTCAGGAACCATTTGTCTGAAACTATCTGTTACCAAAGAGAAAAGTGGAGATTCAGACTTTCTGGAAGGGAAAGGGGGCTGCCAGGGTGGCAGGGGAGTACAAGGTCCCTTAAATAGTCATTTTGACTTGTTGAACTGTCCTTGGTTTTATGGGGTTTCCAAATTACTCCCCACCACCATTTCATCTTAAACTTCTGTTTCCCTGCATTTTGTTGAGACTACTTTTGTTTTTTTTGTTTTTTTGCAAAAATTGGATGAAGGGTTAGAGAATCCCTTAGAAAATTTGGGAAAGGAGGGCAAAAAAATCTTAAAAATTCCCTGTATCAGCTTACTCTTTCATCACACTTTTTGATAACTAAAAACTAAGTCTCATTTTTCACATCTTCTGGAAAGTTCTGAGAAAGCAGCTAGGCAAAGCTGACACCAAAGAAGTGTGTGTGTGAGAGTAGAAAACATATGTATTTAGTAAAGTATATAGTTGTCAGGACCAGTAATAATAGATTTATATTACTCAACACAAATGTTTAGATATCTTGCATGGGTGTGAGGTGGTCTGGATAATTTTTTTCAGTTTGTATATGTGTCTGCATGAACACAATCAAGCACTGTGCTAGCACTATGTCCTGGCATTTGTGAGCAGAGCATGGTCGAGTATTCAGTTCACAGTGTCGTCACCCCTCGACCATGAGAACTAACTCTGCTAAGGGTTGTACTGCTAATCCATGGCCCTGACTAGAAGTCAGAATGCTATCTGAATATGAGTGATGTCTGCGGTATAAGCTCTCATCGTGACTATATCTAGTACCGTGATCCTGTGGCCTACGACATCTGGGTGTAGGCAGTGCAATCACTGACAGATCAGTGGAAGTAGTGCCACTACAGGAGCAGGATCTGGCATGGCCACACTGGCTAAAACCAGATGATGCAGCAGCTGTCTGATCACCCTCCCCCAGCAGATGTTCAATCATAGGCACTGCCCAATCCAGTGTGTCATTCATTCTGTCGAAGGAGTTACCTGTACAGTTCACTCACACACATCAAATTGCCTGACATTTAGTACTCACGCTATCTCTTCCAAGGCCCTGGTGAAACATGCCTGTGCCTCCATTACATCTATACACAAGTGTCTGGTGGCACCTAATGATACACCAGCATCAGGAGAAGGGTGGACACCAGGACTCCTCCAATTACCTCTACCAACCTTACTGTGGGCAATTCACCCTCACAATGGCAATGGGGTGAATCAACCAGATCTGTAACCGGAGTAACCACACTACCCTGATCAGCTGTCACCCTCAACCCATCTTATATCAGAGGACTCCATGGCATAGGTATATATATGCATACTGACTGTGTCTGAAATATGGGAAGGAGATATGAAAGCCACAACCTGTGTCAGACTGACCCTGTGCACCCCTGGACTGTGCCTCTTCATCGTCACCATCATCATCAGAGGCTACCAATACTTGGACATCAGGTGGTAGGAATTCCACATTGCTCCTGATTGGATCACCTATGATAAAAAGTAATAAACACAACAAGGAGGGAACTAGAGAATGAAACTAATCAAACATTTCTTACATGAAAGGTATTTTATACTATAATAAATGCTAAAACAACACAAATATTAGTCTCAGTTAGACCTAAATCTACCTTATACACACTAACAATAATAGAGAAGGTGGGCTTACAATGTGAAGATGGTCTTGCAGACTGCAATCCAGATGTCCCTGTATGTAAGGAAAGAATATGAAATATGGTTGATTAGCATGGAGGGCATGGGAAGACTTACTCCCAGATATGACAAAGGGAAAATGATATGATAACCTGTGCCCACTGCAGGGTGGCTGCAGTTGCTCAGGAACAGATGGCTATGGGGGTGGTCCTGCTAGCACATTATCACTGACTGAAACAGAGGAGTTTCTGCCACTGTTAGAGATCCAGCTAGCTCAGCAGAGGGTTTACACAGAATCATTGACTGCTGACCAGTTGAATTTCCCACCCCCAAACATCCTCTTGTATCTTTCTTGTACTGTGCAGTCTAACTCACACGTATTGCTTGGTTGTAGATATATCAGATGTATAAGATATATGCTTATAAATATATCTAGAATGACAGTCAAATTATTTTTATTTTGCATACCTGGAAATTCTGCTTGAGACACTTTCGGTCTGTCATCGACATCAGCACCGACATCAATGATTCTGTGTGAACCCCCTGCTGAGCTGCTAAGCTGACAATGCAGATAGATAAACCAATTCCTGTATTGGGCATTGCAATCCATTTTTAATGTTAAACTAAAAGTATTCTGTAAAAAATAGCAACATACCTTTGCAAGAAAGTAGCTTCAAAAATAGATAAATCTCCTTTAAGTATATATAACAGTATTGAGCTCACTAGATACAGACAATCTCCCACTATAATCAAGTTCCTTAGCTACATGATTAGCATTATATAGTGCAGATTCAGCCTTCTGAGGACTGTGAGTATACAAATTAGGTGTTATGATGTGACAATGAGATGTGAGAAGGATGAATGTGTCAGCGTAATGCACTACTTACTCTACTCGTTGCTAAATATAAACTTTGATTCATTTCATGTTCCTATTAGTTGTTATCCAAAATGTTTTTTGTAATTTTTTTTAATATTGTTTTCTGCATGGCAGCATACAATCAAGTTTCCTGGCCTAAGGAAAAAGTGAAGAAGTAATTTTGCTAGCTTTCAGTAGCACAAGTAAGCCTGGTGTCGGTGCAGGGCCATCAATGCCATGAATAGTAATGACTGCAGTGAATGCACCTGACAGATGTCCAACTCTGTGGCACAAGGTATAAATGAAGTTAGCTTAGAGTAAGAGGACATGTGATGCAGGGTTTGAATCCTGTTTCCAGATCATTTTATTGAAAGGGGTCATAATAAATATTGACGCTCATTTTGGTCTGTGAGTGTGCTGCAAATCTCAAGCAGTCCACTGATTTACCAGTCTTTTTCCCAAAATTTTCTAACAAAGGTGAATACTGTTTACAGCTGTTGGATGTACACAGACAACTACTTTTTTTTACTTAGAACCAAATCCTTCCGAAAGTCAGACTAGCTGTTCATAGCCTTTTCAGGCCCCAAATATGGCAAAGCTGTTTCCAAAGTCACCTTGTCAAAATGGCTAAGAGATTGTATTACCTTTGTCTATCAACAGAACAATTTAACTTAACCTACTAGGATCAAGGCTCATTCCACCAGGTCAGTGTCCATTTTGGTGGTCTTTCATTCCACAGTCTCTATGGATGACATCTGTGCAACAGCCACCCCCCCCCCCATACCTTTATCACTCATTACAAATTGGATATGGCCTCCAGGGGAAGAGCATCCTTTGGCTCAATGGTGCTCAGGAATATCCTTCCATAGGACCGCCCAAGACATAAAGTAGCTGGGTAATTGGTTCCATCAGTAAGGAATGAATGAAGATGTACATCAGATAAAAATGTTATGTTCTTACCATAACGTACCATCTGTGTTGTAGATCTTCATTCATTCCTTAAGTCACACCCTCCAACCCCCTCACTAAAGACTCCTTTCTTGAGCTGACTGCTTGATAGGGCATTTGCTCAGATAGGGCCTCCATTGTCTCTATTCCTGGTGGGCATACTCGATCTGAAGATAGAAGGAGAGGGACACTATGGGTAGGACTTAGCTCGAGAGTTTTTTGGCTGGCATGAGCTTGTGTATTGGCCTAGTCAGTTCCGAGGATGGAACTGAAGCCCATTAGTACGGAATGAATTAAGATTTATAACATCAGATTCAAAGATTCCGTGTCGTAAGAATAACATTTTATATGCACGAGTTTAAGTATGATATTTAAAGTCCTAAAAATGTGCCACAGAAATTAATTTACTGGTGAGGCAAGGTCATGTGAAGAGGAAGAATGTGTCATTGTACAGTAATTGCTATGTATACCCTTTCATTGTTTAAACTGTCCTATCAGTCATTCTCAATATGAATTCCTATTTTTTTTAATTTGCCATCTTTATTTGCTAGCTACTCAGCAGCATACAAGTAGGGTTCACTACCAAAGGAAAAAGTAAAAATTTTAATTTAGATTGCCATGAGTATCACAAATGAGCCTGGCATCTATGCACGGCTATCAACACTCCAGATATAATTAATGAATAAAATGCTTCTGTTAACGATCTATGCTGCACAAGCTGTAAATACAGTTGCTTTGGAGAAAACGCAGAGTTGCTCATGGGTTCAAATTGGTACTAAGGCTAGTTTGACAGAAAGTGCAGAAATAAGGTGGATTGTCAGTTTAAATTCTGACAAACACCCAGGCTTAAATGGGCATGCTTCCATTAAACCTGTTTTAAAAGGGAGAAAATTACCTCACTGAATTTTTCAATTAGATATGTCATGTGATTTTTATATATAAACGGTTGTCTTGACTGTTTTTATTGTAAGTCTGACGAAGCAGCAGTTTTGCTGTTAAAGTACTAACTTTGTACATTAAATCCTTTATTTTACAGCTGTGTTGGTTTGCTTTATATTTTTATTTTTGTTGAACTTAACTGGGCAGTGGCACTTTTATATTTCTATATTACTTTGTGTGCTATACTGCTCAGACATGGCAGAAGGCATAGATGTGGACTTAGCTTATAATCCACATAAAACTTTGAATCGTTCTATGGAACGTCTTTCTCAGATGCTAGTGGTGGATCGTAATCCATTGGTGGCCTTATGTCCTTCTAATAAACTGGAAATGGAGGTACATAGCCCTCAACAGTTTTTAACAGCTTTGAGAGACTTGGAAGATAAGTTATTTAAATATAAGTGGCTGCAATGGCAGCAGATACATTTGGAAGCAAATCTAATACATAAAGTTGTTCTCTGTGGTCTTAGAGTGTTAAGAACGCCAATATACGGGGACAGCCACCCAGACCTTCTTAAGCAATGGCAGTCCCTTAATCCTCAGCTATGTTTTGACTACATCCAATTGCTGATTGAGTACTTTAAACCTGCAGAATTGCAGTTACAAGAGGAGATCAGGAAGCTATAGGCTGATATTAATGCTCATTTTTGGGCTGAGTCATGCAGAACTAGTATTGATATGGTGTATGATAATGTCTCTGCTTTTGAAAGTAGACTACAAATGACAAAATACAAGAAATTACTTAGGGACACGGCAGATTTTAACAAGGGACGTGTTTTCCTGGCCCTGTGAAACAGCCGCTAGAATAGCTAACACTGAGAATTCTAACAGTGCTGGTGTGATATCATCAGAAATTGACAGAATTGTGAATGCAGAAACGTCTGTAACACAAGAAGAGCGAGTTGCTCCAGTTTTAACTTCTGTTAATGTAACAACAGTAGATACTAACAGCTTAGCGTCTACCTCCAAGTCAGATATTTCAGCCAACGGAACTAAAACCCCTGTTTTTTCTCTCAATGAACCACTTCCAATCCAGCAGGATTTTCAGAAAGAGAGATCTGGGAGCAGACCACAAAGGAGGGGGCAAGTGAGGATGAAATCCTGCAACAATACAAGAATGTGAAACAGGAATGTGGTAACTTCATTTTTAATATCTCATCACATATCCTGTCTACAGATGAAATAAGACTCTTAGATAAAGGGCTGTCTTTCATACCTGCTCGCAAGGCTGTTTTATCTTTTGTTATTATTGATCTAAAAATATCTGCACGCAATGTTAGTCTAAAGTATTTATTTAAAAATAATGTAAGCAGTGGTGCAAATACATTTAAGAAACCTAGATAAATCCAGTGGTTGAAGCTTTTACCAAGTTATGTGAACATGAGCTTAGGGAGAATTATATGTTTGACTCTAAGGCATCATTTTATAACTTAACAGCAGGTGAACAGTCTGCACTTAAGGAACTTAAGAGTAACACTGCCATTAAAATACAACCCGCAGATAAAAGAGGCGGGGTCATTATTATGGACAGAGATGATTATCTAGGCAAAATTAATGAGATGTTATCAGATATTGAGACCCATAAATTGATTCACAAGTTCCAAGTTGATGGTATCATAAAAAGGAAGGAATTCCTGTTATATGATCTGCTTATGACTGGCGTGATTGGTCAAGACTTATATGAGTTCTGTGTGTTGGTACCACTCCACTATGGGTTACCTAAAGTGCACAAAAATATTGATAATCCACCTATGCAAACAATTGTGTTGAGGAGGGGTTGGGTTACTGAACCCCTCTCGATTGGTGAGGAAAGACAATTATATCTTTTATTGGACACTGTATCCAGTGTGTTAAAGGAAACTAAAACATTTTGAGTGACTTATACTCATGGTCCAATACGTTTGTAGATAGATCTGAACTGCTTCTAGTGACTCTAGATATAACTTCACTTTTCACGGTTATACCGAACGACATAGGCATAGAGGATATAAGAGGTTTTTTAACCCTGGTAGGTCGGTTTTCTAACAGTAAAGTATATTTGATTTGTGCTTTGTTGGAACTCATACTTGAAAATAACATTTTTATCTTTCATGACAAGTTCTTTTTGCAGAAACTGGGAGTGGTGGTGGGGACTGTCTGTGTTAATTCTTATGCCAACATGGTATTGACTTTTTGGGAACATGAATTTGTGCATAATAACAATCCCTTTGCTAGTAATTTATGTTACTACAAATGATTTGCTGATGATCTTTTTGTTGTTTGGAGGGGGACAGCTGAATCATTGGGTCAATTTATTGAATATTTGCACTCAGCTATGACATTTCTTAGGTTTTCTTACCAGTACTCTGAATTCAGTATTAACTTTTTGGATATATGTGTTAAAATGGATGAACTTAAGAATTTTAATACAGCTATTTACAAAAAAAAATGCAGACATAATTTATTACACAAATCAAGTATGCGCCCACGGCACATACCAAAAAATGTGCTTAAAGGCCAATTTCTATGAACTATGAGATTGCATGACAAGGAAGATGAAGCTCAGGCTGCGCTTGGTCAGATGGCATATGACTTCATTGATACATGCTATACAGAGTCTGAAGTATATAAAACTAAGGATGAAGTGTATGCCCTTAACGATTCATTTGAATGACCTTATTTTTCTACTGAAAATGTTAGTTCGGAACAACCAACTAATAATAATATACAAACAATTAGAATGCCTCTCATGTACTCCAGTAATATTGGGGAGTTGTGTAATGTTTTTAAAAAACATTGGTCTGTACTCTTGATAGATGATGCTGTAGCTGACATAGTTGGTCCTGTACCTAAATTTTCCTTTAAAAACAATCTCTCCCTGAAACGTCAACTGTATTATAAAACTCAGCATGTTAAATCTCATATCAGGGCTGAGAGATTAGGTCATTTTTCTTGTCGGCATTATTCTGCCTCTGCTTTTATTAGAAATACAACTACCGTCTACTTAAAATGTATAAATAGGAGGTTGGAATTGAAATGTTTTGCAAGTTGCAAGAGTGAGAATGCGGTCTATTGTGCTACCTGCATGACCTGTGATTGTTACTATATTGGCAAAACTAATCGTAGTTTAAGGGAGAGAATTTTGGAACATGCAGGTGATATCAAGAAAGGTAAACAAACTAATGCACTGGCCAAGCATGTTACTGAAATTGGGAATGAACATACATTTAAGTTTACTGTTCTGGAAGTGCTAGGTGAAAGTCTGAGGCTTAGTGATTTAGTGAATCTGACAGAATGTGCAGAACTAAGGTGGATTGTCAGGCTAAATGCTGACAAACACCCAGGCTTGAATGGCATGTCTCCATTAAACCTGTTTTAAAAGGGAGAAAATTACCTCATTGAATTTTTCAATTAGATATGTCATGTGATTTTTATATATAAATGGTTGTCTTGACTGTTTTTATTGTAAGTCTGATAAAGCAGCAGTTTTGCTGTGAAAGCGCTAAATTTGTACATGAAATCCTTTCTTTTACAGCTGTGTTGGTCAGCTTTATATTTTTATTTTGTAGTTTCTTGTGTATTTTGTCGACCTTAACAGGGCAGTGGCACTTTTATATTTCTATATTACTTTGTGTGCTATACTGCTCAGACATGGCAGAAGGCATAGATGTGGACTTAGCTTATAATCCACATAAAACTTTGAATCGCTCTATGGAATGTCTTTCTCAGATGTTAGTGGTGGATCGTAATCCATTGGTGGCCTTATGTCCTTCTAATGAACTGGAATTGGAGGTACATAGTTCTCAACAGTTTTTAACAGCTTTGAGAGACTTGGAAGATAAGTTATTTAAAAATAAGTGGCTGCAATGGCAGCGGTTACATATGGAAGCAAATCTAATACATAAAGTTGTTCCCCGTGGTCTTAGAGTATTAAGAATGCCAACATATGGGGACAGCCACCCGGAACTTCTTAAGTGGTGGCAGTCCCTTAATCTTCAGCTAAGTTTTGACTACATCCACTTGCTGATTGAGTACTTTAAACCTGCAGAATTGCAGTTACAAGAGGAGATCAGGAAGCTACAGGCTGATATTAATACTCATTTTTGCTCTGAGTCATGCAGAACTAGTATTGATATGGTGTATGATAATGTGTCTGCTTTTGAAAGTAGATTGCAAATGTCAAAACACAAGAAATTACTTAGGGACATGGCAGATTTTAACAAAGGACATGTTTATTCCTGGCCCCATGAAACAGCTGCTAGAATGGCTAGCACTGTGAATCCTAACAGAAATGGTGTGATGTCATCAGAAACTGACAGAATTATGAATGCAGAAACGTCTGTAAGACAAGAAGAGGGAGTTGCTCCAGTTTTAACTTCTGTTAATGTGACAACAGTAGATACTTACACCTTAGCAACTACTTCTAAGTCAGCTGTTTCAGCAAACGGAACTAAAACCTGTTTTTTTCTCTTAACAAACCACTTCCAATCCAGCACGACTTTCAGAATGAGAGATCGAGGAGCAGACAGCAAAGGAGGGGCGAGAGAGGTCGAAATCATGCAAAAATATGAGAATGCGAAACAGGAACATGGTAACTTAATTTTTAATATCTCATCACATACCATCTCTACAGATGAGATAAGACTCTTAGATAAAGGGCTGTCTTTTATACCTGCTCGCAAAGCTGTTTTATCTGATGTTATTATTGATCTAAAGATATTTGCACGCAATGTTAGTCTAAAGTATTTATTTAAAAATAATGTAAGCAGTGGTGCAAATACACTTAAAAACCTAGTACTTTTACACCTGAGATATAGCCAGCGGTTGAAGCTTTTACCAGATTATGTGAACATGAGCTTAGGGAGAATTCTATGACTCTAAGGCATCATTTTATAACTTAACAGCAGGTGAACACTCTGCACTTAAGAAACTTCAGAGTAACACTGCCATTGAAATATATCCTGCAAATAAAGGAGGCGGGATCGTTACTATGGACAGAGATGATTATCTAGGCAGAATGAATGAGATGTTATCAGATACTGAGACCTATAAATTGATTCACAAGTTCCAAGTTGATGGTATCATAAAAATGATGGAATTATTGTTATATGATCTGCTTATGACTGGAGTGACTGGTCAAGACTTATATGAGTTCTGTGTGGAACACCCTTTGGTACCACTCCTATATGGGTTACCTAAAGGGCACAAAAATATTGATAATCCACCTATGTGACCGATTGTGTCCAGTAGGGGTTGGGTTACTGAACCCCTCTCAATTTTTGTGGAAAGACAATTATATCCTTTATTGGACACTAAAACATTTTTGAGTGACTTATACTCATGGTCCAGTATGTTTGTAGATAGATCTGGGCTGCTTCTAGTGACTCTACATGTAGGTTCATAGGTGTGTACTAGGCTAATGGCTCTGGGACCTTTACAAACCTAGCCATAGGATTACCCTGGCATAGTGCCACCTGACCTTAGTTCCCAGTGCCTCTGTCGAGTAGAGCACCTGGAGTTATCCCCGGGGTGAATTTTCTGTTTCCCATCCACTCATCAAGATTTCTCTTGAAAAGGGTCAGCAAGGTGCTCTGCTTGACATGTATGGGAAGTCTATTTCATAACATGGGCAGTCTCTGGATTATGAACCTGTCCCTCCAGCATGTTCTATTAATTGAGGTAGCGAGGTTGAGGTCTCTGGACCATGTTGTGTGGAGGGATTGGGATTTCTTTAGATGAAGTATTTCTAACAGAGCTGGGTCAGACATGGCTTTGTAAGTCAAGCAGAGATCGCCTCTAAGTAGGCGATATGAGAACGAATAGTTGGAGTTTTTTGAGTCTGTCCATATAGGACACGTGTTTAAGGCCTAGGATCCTATTTGTGAGGTACTTTTGTGGCCTCTCCAGTTGTTGCAGGTGTCTAGTGAGGTACATGCCAAATGGGGCATTGTACTGGATGATTGGCCTAATGAGAGAAGAGTAGAGGGAGACAATGACCTCTTTCTTCCTGGATGCAAAACCCTTAGTAATGAGATGTGCCACATAGAAGGACTTTCTGACCACAGTGCAATGTGGTGATCAAAAGAGAAGTTGCTGTCAATCTGTGTTCCCAGATCTCTTATAATGCCTTCTGTGTTCAGTGGACTACCATCAATGTAGTAATTCATGGGAACTGGGTTTTTCCCAAAGGGGATGATGACACATTTTTTGGCATTGAGCTTAAGGCCATGGTTCTGACACCAGTCGTTGGTCTCAGTGAGGCCATTCTGTAGGTTGTCAACATCACTTGCGGAGTTCCCAACTTGCAACTGTCTGTAAACTTTGTCAGCCAGAGTCCCTTCGTGTTTGCCTGGACTTCTGAGAAGTAGATACCAAACAGGAGAGGACCCAGGACCAAACCCTGTGGGACTCCACTCGTGACCAGTCGGCAGTCTGACTTGGAGTCAGCTACTTTCACACTGTGGGTTCTATCTGTGAGCCAGTTTGCAACCCACCTAGTGATATAGGGGTTGATGCCTAGCTTAGTGAGTTTTTCTATGATTCCTGAGTGGGGGATGGTATCAAAAGCCTTGGCCAGATTAAGGTAGGCTGTATGAACCACCTCGCTTTCATCCACAGCTCTGGTGACTGACTCAAAGAAGTCGACCAAGTTGAGCAGGCATGATCTACCCTTCACAAAACCAAACTGTGTGGGATCCAGAGTTTGGAGATTCACTATATCCTTGTTTATTAGGTCCATGATGATGCATTCCATAGCTTTGCATATCAGACTCATCAGGCTAATGGGGCGATAGTTCCCAGGGTCTGTAGTTGCTCCTCCTTTGTGGAGAGGGATGACTGTAGCAGTGCACCATTTGGTAGGGACAAAGCCTGAGGTGAGGCTGTGATTGAACAGGGCACACAAGTGAGGTGCCAATTCACTCTGTAGTTCATGTAGAACATGGCCAGGGATATTGCCAGGTCCCATAGAAGCTGTATTCTTGGGCTTGGACAGTGCTATTCTGACCTGTGCAGCAGTAATACTGGGTGCCTGGCAATCAACTGGCATTGTGATTGGTCCTTTGGGGGGGAGAGGGGTAAAGTTGGCACTGAATCTGTCGGCCAGTATACTGGCAATATCTGTTGGCTTGGTATAGGAGGTACCATTGTGCAGTAGCTCAGAGCAAATCTGGGTATTGCCATGGAGATTCTTCACATAACTATAGAAGGCCTTGTGGTTGTCTTTACTATCTGCTGCAATTCCGTTTTCATAGCTAGCTTTAGAGGATTTGATGAGGGATCTCAACTTTTTGTTGAGGTTGATAAGGGAGTTTTTCCAGTCTTTGGACTTCCCCTTATTCCACATCAGATTCCTCCTTCTGTTGTAGAGTTTGTTTATGGCAGGGGATCACCAGATTGGCTTCCTTTTTTTTGGAGGAGAGTATCTTGTTTCTATTGAGTATGGCGAGATCCATGCATTTGTGTACCTGTTCGTACAGTGCATTGGTGTATGATTCGGCAGTCATAAACTATTCTCCATTAGCATGGGTGCCATGAAGTTAGCCACCTCTGTTTTTAGGAGTCCAAAGTTAGCTTTGGAGAAGTTTTTCATGGTGGTTACCTTTGCTGGGGGGGGGGGGGGTGGGGATATGGATTTCCAAGGTGATTAGTTTATGGTCGGATCTAACCATGGAGGAGGTGACTATTGGTGTAGAGCAACGGTCGCCCATGTTAGTAATGACCAGGTGAAGGATGTTGCTACCTCTAGTTGGGGTAAGAATGAGCTGGTCCAGGGCATTGGAATGAATGAACTCCAGGAAACATTGGGCAAGTATATTGGTACATGAGTAGTTTTCCCAGTTAATGGAGGGGTAGTGACGTTGCCTAGTAAGAGAGTGTTAGATTGGACCCTAATATTGTCCAGGGTGCTTAGGAACATGAAGTGTGAGTCTTGGGACATGGTTGCGGACTTATAGCAGGCTACAACCTGAATCTCTGTCTTACCCAATGTTAGCTGCACCTGAAGTATCCCTGATATGTTATGCTGGGGTACCAGTCTGGAGGTATTTGCATCCTTTATGAATATAATCAGTAAAAACAAAATGAAAACTCCAGCAAAGCTAGAAGTTCCACTGAGTGACCTCCCAAACATCTTGTATCAGAGGCACATGGGATATATGCAAATGACCCTTATGAGCATCAGGTGTTTCAGCTAATCGGCGATTCTGAATGCCCATGACTTGTTTTGTCATTTTAATGGACAATTTCAGGCCAATAAAGCCAAGCCTCACTAGCTGTGAATATGCATATTTCGGCCTTGTTATGACCTCGTCAACACAGTACAAGCAGAGTGTTTGACTAAGCATAAGAAACACAGGGCTGTTATACTCAGCTGATGTCCATTATCATTAGGGTCACTGCAAAAATATCTCAAACAACAAACTAAAACAATAAGTGAGAAGTTCACTGAAAAAACAGTCAGTAAAAACAAAATAAAAACTCCAGCAAAGCTAGAAGTTCCACTGAGTGACCTCCCAAACCTCTTGTATCAGAGGCACATGGGATATATGCAAATGACCCTTATGAACATCAGGTGTTTCAGCTAATTGGCGATTCTGAATGCCCATGACTTGTTTCATCATTTTAATGGACAATTTCCGGCCAATAAAGCAAAGCCCCACTAGCTGTGGATATGCATATTTCGGCCTTGTTATGGCCTCATCAGCACAGCACAAGCAGAGTGTTTGATTAAGCATAAGAAACACAGGGCTGTTTTACCCAGCTGATGTCCATTATCACCAATTAGCTGGAACACCTGATGTTCCTACGGGTCATTTGCATATATCCCATGTGCCTCTGATACAAGAGGTTTAGGAGGTCACTCAGTGGAACTTCTAGCTTTGCTGGAGTTTTCATTTTGTTTTTACTGATTGGTTTTTCAGTGACCTTCTCACTTATCCTTTATGAATATGGAAACACCACCACCTTTGGAGCTTTGGTCCAAGTTCTGGGGCTGAAAGGTGTGGAATGAGTTATAGCCTGGTAGTGCAGGGGTGCTTTCTGCTGCTTTGAACCAGGTCTCTGTTGCAGCACAAATGTTGATGTTCTCCATTTTAAGGAGTGCTTCGAGCAAGTGCATTTTGAGATTTAGACTTCTAGCATCGAGCAGCATGACCCTCAGATTACATTTGTTTGTAGCTGTTACAGTGGTAATTTGGTCTTTGGAACACCACCTAAAAAAGGCAGTATAGGGGTGGTAAGAACCTTGGCCAGCATCCGGAAGCCCAGGGGTGACAGATGCAGGCCATCTCTGGCAAAGGATCAAGGTCTGTCAATCATGTCATCCCAGGCAGACAGATACTGGATCCCCTTAGAATGACACCAGAAACCTAGCCAATTGTTAAAATCAGTCATTTTCTACTTGTACTGTGGTATCATTCTGGGTGATGGTAGGATGCTGCTCAGGGCTAGGGTTATACCCACCTGGGCTACATAATCCGAGAGTTCCTCCATGTTTCTTCTCATGTAGTCCAGGGAAGTAGATCTCAGATCATTCACACCCACATGTACAATGACAGAGTCATATTTGTACCTGTTGATGAGGGACCTGAGTGCATGAGTTATGTGATGGATCCTGGCACCTGACAGGCAGTTGACTGTTACTTTCTGCTTATTCAACCTAGTGAGCTGGACACCAGTGTGCCTCACTATTGAGTCACCTATGACTAGTGTGTTGGCCATACTGTTTTGCCTTAGGGGCTTTGGTTGAGTGGCACACTGTTTAGGAGAGTTATGTGTCTCGTGATTAGTGTTGTGGTGGTTGAGTGCATTTCTGCCATGCAGGTCTCTGCTGCTTGGGTAGATTTATATTGAGAGCCTCCATGAAGGTGGGTGTGTGGTTTGTGTTTTTATGTGAAGGCAGTGCTGGTGTGTGTTCTGGCGGACTATGTGTTCCATGTGGTGTGGTGCAACTGTTGACCTTCTTCTCTTGACCAGGTATTCTGGTCTTGGCTGGAGAGTGCATGGCTTCCAATTTGGATATATAAGTGCATCTCTTACAAGTCGGTGTGTTGGGAGGTAAGAGGAGACGATTATCTGTGTACATGAGGCAGTTGCTAAATTGCCTCAAGATGCCCAAATTCACCAGGTTAACAGGAGAAAACACAGGGAACTGACCTTTAGACATGCCTGGAGGGGTGGGCATTGATAATATGTACTGGATCTGTTTAGTGCTAGTAGCACTTTTGTGTGCTACAATAATTGCTACAAGAAGTCTGGTAAAGTGCTAGACTAATAAGTTAGTATAAGTGCAGGAGAGGAGAGAACTAGTAGATCTAAGGGACAAATTGAAGAGCAGATTTTGGCACCACTCAGGAGTTTACAAACAGTCCTGGATACAGCAAGTCTGTATCTGGACTAGACTAGTTACAGGAAAGGTGGGAAACAAGTACAAATGTGGGCTTTTAAACCAGAAAGTTGAGAAAGATGGAAAAACTGCCCAAACAGCCAATAAACTACAATTTCTGGGCCAGAAACCACTCCTCTTGTGGTAGATAGGCTACCTAGTGCTTACCACTCCCACTTATAAGCTAGAAGGCTTCCCTCCAACACAGAAAGGCTTGGGAGCTCAGAAACTTATAAACAGTCTTGGATACAGCAAATCTGTATCTGGACTAGACCAGTTACAGGAGAAGTGGGAAACAAGCTCAAATGCAGGCTTTTAAACCAGAAAAGTTGAAAGATATAAAAAAACTGCCCAAATGGCCAATAACTATAATTTCTGAGCCAGAAACCACTCCTCTTGTGGTAGATAGGCTACCTAGTGCTTACCACTCCCACTGATAAGCTAGAAGGCTTCCCTCCAACACAGAAAGGCTTGGGGGGCTCAGGAGCTTAAAACAGTCCCTGATACAGCAAATCTGTATTTTGACTTGGTAGGTCGGTTTTCTAACTTCACTTTTCACAGTTATACCAAACGACATAGGTATATAATATATAAGAGGTTTTTTAACCCTGGTAGGTCGGTTTTCTAACAGTAAAGTATATTTGATTTGTGCTTTTTTGGAACTCATACTTGAAAATAACATTTTTATCTTTCTTGACAAGTTCTTTTTGCAGAAACTGGGAGTGGCAATGGGGACTGTCTGTGCTAATTCTTATGCCAACATGGTATTGGCTTATTGGGAACATGAATTTGTGCATAATAACAATCCCTTTGCTAGTAATTTATGTTACTACAAATTATTTATTGATTGTCCTTTTGTTGTTTGGAGGGGGACAGCTGAATTGTTGAGTCAATTTATTGAATATTTCACTCAACTACGACATTTCTTAGGTTTTCTTACCAGTACTCCGAATTCAGTATTAACTTTTTGGATGTATGTGTTAAAATGGATGAACTTAAGAATTTTAGTACAATTACTTACAAAAAAGCATGCAGACATAATAATTTATCACACAAATCAAGTATGCACCCACGGCACATACCAAAAAATGTGCTTAAATGCCAATTTCTATGAACTATGAGATTGCATGACAAGGAAGATGAAGCTCAGGCTGCACTTGGTCAGATGGCTTGTGACTTCATTGATACAGGTTATACAGAGTCTGAAGTATATAAAACTATGGATGAAGTTTATGCCCTTAAAGATTCACTTGCATGACCCTATTCTTCTATTCAAAATGTTAGTTCTGAACAACCAACTAATAATAATACACAAACAGTTAGGATGCCTCTCACGTGCTCCAGTAATGTTAGGTAGTTGTGTAATGTTTTTAAAAAACATTGGTCCGTACTCTTGATAGATGATGCTGTAGCTGACATAGTTGGTCCTGTACCTAAATTTTCCTTTAAAAACAATCTCTCCCTGAAACGTCAACTGTGTTATAAAAATCAACATGTTAAATCTCATATCGGGCTGAGAGATTAGGTACTTTTTCTTACCGGCATTGTTCTGCCTGTGTTTTTATTAGTAATACAACTACTCTTTACATAAAATCTATGAATAAGAGGTTGGAAATGAAATGTTTTTCAAGTTGCAAGACTGAGAATGTGGTCTATTGTGCTACCTGCATGACCTGTGATTGTTACTATATTGGCAAAACTAATCGTAGTTTAAGGGGAGAATTTTGGAACATGCAGGTGATATCTTCTTCTACTTCTTCCGGCTGCTCCCGTTAGGGGTCGCCACAGCAGATCAACTGTTTCCATTTCCTCCTGTCCTCTGCATCTTGCTCTGTCACACCAACCACCTGCATATCCCATCTCACCACATCCATAAACCTTATCTTAGGCCTTCCTCTTTTCCTGTTACCTGGCAGCTTCATCCTTAGCATCTTTTTCCCAATATACTCTGCATCCCTCCTCAGCACATGTCCAAACCAATGTAATCTTGCCTCTCTGGCTTTGTCTCCAAACCTTCCAACCTGGGCTGACCCTCTAATATACTTATTCATAATCCTGTCCATCCTCGTCACACCCAGTGCAAATCTTAACATCTTCAACTCTGCCACATTAAGCTCTGACTCTTGCCTTTTTCTCAATGCCAACCCATATAACATAGCTGGTCTAACTACCCTCTTGTAGACCTTCCCTTTCACTCTTACTTGTACTCGTCTGTTACAAATCACTCCTGACACTCTTCTCCACCCACTCCATCCTGCCTGTACTCTCTTCTTCACCTCTCTTCCACACTCACCATTACTCTGAACTGTTGATCCCAAGTATTTAAACTCATCCACCTTTGCCACCTCTACTCCCTGCATCCTCACCATTCCTCTATCCTCCCTCTCATTCACACACATATATGCTGTCTTAGTCCTGCTGACCTTCATTCCTCTTCTCTCTAGAGCATATCTCCACCTCTCCAGGGTCTCCTCCACCTGTTCCCTACTCTCACTACAGATCACAATGTCATCTGCAAACATCATAGTCCACGGGGACTCCTGTCTGATCTCGTCTGTCAACCTGTCCATCACCATTGCAAATAAGAAAGGGCTCAGAGCTGATCCTTGATGTAATCCCACCTCCACCTTAAATGCATCTGTCACTCCCACCGCAGACCTCACTGCTGTCACAGTACCCTCATGCAGGTGATATCAAGAAAGGTAAACAAATTAATGCACTGGCCAAGCATGTTACTGAAAATGGAAATGAACATAAATTTAAGTTTGCTGTTCTGGAAGTGCTATGTGAAAGTCTGAGGCTTGGTGTTTTAGTGAATCTGACAGAATGTGCAGAACTAAGGTGGATTGTCAGGCTAAATGCTTCAATTAGATATGTCATGTGATTTTATATATAAATGGTTGTCTTGACTGTTTTTATTGTAAGTCTGATAAAGCAGCAGTTTTGCTGTGAAAGCGCTAACTTTATACATTAAATCCTTTATTTTACAGCTGTGCTGGTTGGCTTTATATTTTTATTTTGTAATTTCTTGTGTATTTTGTCAGCCTTAACTCGGCAATGGCACTTTTATATTTCTATGTTGAGATAATTCCCCTGTTTTAGACTGGTGTTTTTGCATAGTATCATGGGTTTGATTACAGCTGTAGGTCAAATAATTATTTAATGACACTTCATATTCCTGTCATATAGTTCCTATCCTTTTTATTTATTATTTATTTATTTGTTTGACATTTGTTGACCGGGTTAGTCCGACTGAGCCATAGCCTTTTTTCAATGGAGGCCTAGGGAGAAAAGCTCTAAAAGTTACACAATTCATGTAGAAACAAAAATCAGATAAAGTAAAATTATAAGAATGCATTAATAAGAAGTTATGTACTCACCATAACGTTCCTTCTGACTAGGTAAACTTCATTTGTCAGCAACCTTTGGGAATCAGATCCGACCTCGGATCCGAGCCAGCAGTTTTCAACAGCTTTAGATCCGAGCTCCAAGCTCCTCCCCCTACCCATAATCCCCTGCCAACCCTGACTGACCCCAGATCAAGTTTGCCCAACAGCAGAAACTGCTAGCAATGATTAATTCCAAGATAACTCGGTAAAACCCATGGACCTGAGTATGAGAACATTCGCAAGTGAGGGGGCAGGAGGGAGGGACGGTTGCTGACAAATGAAGTTTACCTACTCAGATGGAACGTTATGGTGAGTACATAACTTCTGAATCTGAAGTAGTTAACTTCATTTGTGCAGCAACCTTTGGGACAGAGTCCCCAGCTACCTGAATCTTGGGTGGCCTTCATGGAAGGATGTTCCGGAGCACTGCAGAGCCAAAGGATGCTCTCCCTCTGGAGATAATGTCCAATTTGTAGTGATTGATAAAAGTATGAGATGAAGCCCAAGTGGCTGCTGAGCAAATATCATCCAAAGATACTCTAGCTCTAAAAGCTGCAGAGGTAGACATAGATCGAGTAGAGTGGGCATGGACTCCCTGAGGTGCGGGCCTGCCCGAACTTTCGTATGCTAAAAGAATACACTGTGAAATCCATCTAGAGAGTGTGACTTTAGACACAGACTTACCCAAGTTAAATTTGGTAAAGGAGACGAACAACTGGTCGGATTTCCTATGACCAGATGTCCTGTGGATGTAGAAGCGAAGTTGTCTATGCACATCCCATGAGTGTAATTTGTATTCCCCTTTGTTATGGTAGTTAGGAAAAAAGACTGGCAAGTTGATGGACTGGTTAATATTTGACTCAGAGGCAACCTTGGGAAGAAAGGAGGGCTTGGTCCTGAGGTAAACTCTATCCTTGTGAAAGGTCAAGTATGGGGGTTTTACACAGAGGGCCTGTATTTCAGAGACCCTTCGAGCCGAGGTGATAGCGACAAGAAAGGCCGTTTTCCATGATAAGAATTTAAGATCTATGGAAGCTGCAGGCTCAAATGGGGGAGCTGTCAAGGCCTGAAGCACCAGCGTTAAATTCCAAGGAGGGACTACATCCTTCACTGGGGGTCTGAGCAGAAAGGTGCCTTTCAAAAAGGTCTTACACAATTTCGTGGTGATCAAGGGGCCCAATTCATTTCCAACGTGATAATGAGAGATAGCTGCTAGTTGGACCTTGACTGTGGAGGAACTAGCTCCCTGATGAAACAGTCCTGACAGAAAGTCTAATACAGCGGGCAGAGGAGCTGTAAAAGGATCCACATGTTTGTGTTCTGCCCAAATGGAGAAACGGTTCCATTTGCTGCTATAGATCTTTCTAGTAGAAGGCTTGTGCGCAGCCACTAGAATGGTTTTAACGGGGGAAGAGATACCGGGAGTCCTAGCTATGAGTGGAACTGGAGCAGCCAAGCTGTGAGCTTGAGGTTGTCCAGGTTCGGGACTGGGAGATCTAGGGGGTGGGATATTAGATCTGGACGGGGATCCAGAATCCAAGGAGGATTCACCAGATGAGACCAAAGGTAAGGGAACCAGATTTGACGAGGCCAAAATGGGGCAATGAGGATTATCCTGCTCCCCAACCGACTGGCTTTCTGAAGAAACTTCAGCATTAGAGGAAGAGAAGGGTAAGCATAAAGAAGACTGGGAGGCCATGCATGCACCAGAGCGTCTCTCGTTTCTCCGGAGGGGGAAATGAGAGCAAAGTAGTCCTAACATTTTGTGTTCGAGGGAGAGGCAAAGAGATCGCAACAGGGTTGACCCCATTTGGCGAAGATCCGATTTGCTATCTTGGGATTCAGAGACCACTCGTATGGTAACAGGATGGTGCGACTTAGTTTGTCCGCTAAGATGTTGGACCGTCCCGGAATGTGCGTTGCTATGAGAAAGTGGTTGGTGGAGATAGCCCATTCCCACACCCTCATGGCCTCTCGACAGAGTGGGTAAGACCTGGTTCCCTCCTGTTTGTTGATGTACCAGACAACCGACATGTTGTCCATCTGAATCGCAACCGTTCCTACAGGAAGAAGGTCCTGAAGTGCTTGCAACGCTAACAGCACTGCCCTCATCTCTAGGACGTTGATATGCAGTGAGGTCTCCGTGAGGTCCCACGTGCCTTGGACTGTCCTACCCAAACAATGCCCCCCCCCCACCTGAGGCAGGAGGCGTCCATGGTCACCATGGCTAGTGGAGGGGTCATAGAAAAGGGGCATCCTTGCTGAAGTTCCGGAGATTGGAGCCACCATAGGAGGGCCCTCTTGCAGGCCCTGCTGAGGGGAACGGGATGGCTCAGAGGGTAGTGAGGAAAGGACCACTGGACCTGGAGGGTCCATTGTAAGACCCTCATGTTCAAACGTGCCATTGGCAATAGGTTGATCACTGCCGCCATCGAGCCAAGAGCCCTCAGGACCAATTCCGCTGGGGGAGCTGGAGATTGTAGAATGGCCTGCACATGTAGCCTCAGGAATAGTAGCCGGTCTGTGGTCAAGAAAGCTAGGAGCTTGTTTGTGTCCAATCTGGCCCCTATGAAGTCTATAGTCTGAGTTGAAGTAACAGACGACTTCTCTATGTTGATAGTGATCCCCAGCCGGGGAGCTAGACGAAGAAAATAGTTTCTGGCTGCACAGTGTAGATGCCTTGTTGGGCCGGTCAGGAGCCAGTCGTCCAGGTACGGGAAGACCTGAATTCCCTGGAGCCTCAGGTGAGCCGCTATCACTGCTAACACTTTGGTGAACACCCTGGGGGCTGTGGTGAGACCAAAGCGGAGGACCCAGAATTGGAAATGACTGGCTCCCAGCCGGAAGCGGAGGAACCTTCTGGATCGCCTGTCCATCAGAATGTGGTAGTATGCATCCTTGAGGTCTATAGAGCACATCCAATCGTTCTCCCGCAAAAGGGGGAGAATGGATTGAAGAGTGACAATACGGAACTTCTCTTTGGTTACTGACAGGTTCAGGGAAGAGAGGTCGAGGATCTGTCTTAAGTCCCCCGTCTTTTTTGGCACCAAGAAGAACCTGGAGTAAAACCCGGACCCATACTGGTCTGGGGGGATGTGTTGGATGGCTCTTTTTTCCAGCAAATGTTGGATTTCCATTGCTGCGGCCTCCCTCTGCTCGGGTGGGACATCGGGGAGGTATCTGGGGCTGTGTGGGTAACGAGAAAAGAGAATTTGGTATCCTCTGGATATGATGCAAAGCACCCAGCGGTCTGTCGTGATGGACTCCCAAGCTGCTGGGTGCTTCAAGAAACGCCCCCGACTGCCTCCAGAGTGGAGCAGTCGGACAACCCCTCAGGGGTGTTGCGTGGGTTGGTCCGAGAAGGGTTCTCTGGATCCAAAGTTCCGCGGGCCCCCTCTGCCTCTAGGGTGGCGTCCCCCCTGCCCTCCTCTGCCACAGACGGGACTGTTGCGACTTCCAGAACCACATCTTCTTCTGTCTCTTTTGGTTCTTAGAAAAGGACCTCTGGGGAGCAGAGAAGCGGACTCCGACGGCAGACAACATCTTCCCGTCCTTTTCACTCTGGACCAAAGTATCTCACACGGTTTTGCCGAAGAGGGCAGAACCATCAAAAGGGGCATTAGCGAATGACGCCTTAAAGGGTTCAGCAAAATCACAGTGTCGGAGCCAGGCCTGACGTCTCATAACGAGGCCCGCTCTGCCGGCTCTAGCGGCTCCTTCCATGGCATGAGACAGAAGCCACATAGAGGTGTGAGATATAGATCGTAGAGTGGCCATCCGGGTGGAGTGCAATTGTTTGTCCTCCGCCGACATGGACTCGGGGGGCGACGCAGCGTACTCTTTGATAAGGTCCCGCTGCAGTCGGAGCACGTGTGCCATGTAGTTCAGCGACCTCACAGAGAAGGTCGCTGAACTAAACACCTGCTTCCCTAGGCGGTCCATCGACCGAGACTCCTTGCTCGGGGGATGAACCGAAGGACTCTCCTGAGCAAGTTCCCTCTTGGTGGCCACCACCACCAACATGGCATCTGCAGGGGGACCCTTACTCCAGTGGGACTTGTCACAGCGTGGGCTAAGGATCTTGTCCGGGTGCTTGGAGACTGGCTCCACAGTGTCCGGCTCCTTCCACGCCCTGGTAGTGATCAAGTCTACCAGGGGGTCGGCCGGAGGGGACACCCAAGAGGTAGACGGCCTGCTTCAAACACCTCCAGGAACACGGATTTGTCCGAGGTAGGCTTTGGGGCAGACCACCCCCCCTTTATTCTAAGCATCTCCATGATGTCACCAAATGAGACATCTTCGGGGGGTGATCTTGGGGACCCTTCCCTTTCCATGTCCTCAGTCAAGGACTTGGGAGAGTCCAGGTGCCTCTTCTTGCACCTTCGCTTGTGAGGGACCTCCCTCGGGGGGGGCTGTCCGAGGAGGTCTCACCAGCAACGTCTTGTTCCACTGGAACTACCTGGGACGTCAAAGCAGGCTGTCCGGGTGATGGAAGCCAGGCCCAACTGAGAAGGAGTGCAGGGTGGAGCCGTGGCAAGGGTCGGGGGGCCTGGAATCCCTCGACAGTACCCTCTCCACCATGTCGAATGCCGAGGGAGAGCTGCTCTCTCTGGGATCCAAAAGATGACTCCCCCTCGGATCCGACGGACGGATTGGGGCCGGCGCCAAAGCGATCAGATCCGACGGACCAGCATGCTCCGACCCGGATGGAGTTGAAGGCATACTGATACTGCCGGATCCGAAGCTCAGCCTTCGGCTCCGAGAGCTCGGATCCAAAGAAAATGGACCTGACAGACTCGAGGGAAGTGTCGGCGCCGAAGTACCCGAGACTATCGGCGCCGACACACCCCCGGCTCGAAGGCTGCCTGGCTCCGAAGACTCCGAACCCAGGAAATGGGATGGAGAAGGAGCTATCGGGGCAAAGAAGGGGGTCGAGCTCCCCCCCGGAGGGGGGGGGGAGGCAGGAGCACTCCTATCTGCAGTTGGGCCTAGAGGAATCTTCTCATCAACCGGTCCAAATCTGCATCTGTGAGTCTTCTCGTAGATCTCGATGAAGCCACCGAGGTGGGGCGGGAGTGTCGCCTCGATGACCTTGTAGGAGATTGGGTCTCCTCCTCCTCAGGACCCGGTGAAAAGCACTGGGAATGGATCCGTGAAGGAGGAGAACCAGAAGACCCGGAGGGAGAAGACCGCTTAGCCGGGGGGGGGGCCGAAGCGGAGGCCTCGGCCCGCCGCTTGTGGTGCTTCTCCCTCCTCCTTTCTTTCCTAGCCTCCCTCTCCTCCGAGCCTAAGGCGGGAGGTTGAGCCCCGGCTGGGGGGAGGGAACCAGGAGTGGTAGCCGCCGCAGCCGCTGCGGGAGCCATGGAAGGACCAGAGGTAGAAGCCGAGTCCGGGGGCAGAAGACCCGCCAGAATCAGCTTAGACCTCCGGTCCTTAAGTGCCCTGGGGTTGAACGCTGCACAAATGGTACAACCAGAGGACAGGTGTTCAACCCCAAGGCACAATACACACCGAGTGTGGCCATCCGCTGGGGACAGCTTATGGCCATACTCGGTGCACTTAGAAAACATTTTGGGGCCTCAGACATACTCAAGAAAGTAACTCACACACACAAGGCCCCAAACACACACACACAACACTTACGGAACCATGAAGGAAGGGGGAGGATAACTAGAAATAAAATAAACTAAGAGAGTTTAGACTAAAAAGGGGGCTAAACACACTCTCACACCAAAGATTAAAGAAAAGTTGTAAAAAGTTAAATTTTTTCTCACAAAGAGAACAAGAATACCAGGAGACTCTGGATCAAGCTGCTGAACAAAACCACGGCAAACTAGATCTGGGGTCAGTCAGGGTTGGCAGGGGATTATGGGTAGGGGAGGAGCTTGGAGCTCGGATCTAAAGCTGTTGAAAACTGCCGGCTCGGATCCGAGGTCGGATCCGATTCCCAAAGGTTCCAAAGGTTGCTGCACAAATTAAGTTAACTACTTCAGATCATAAAATAAGCATATGATTAACTAACCCAGGCAGTAAAAACATTCTAACATCGATATTATGGAAAGACAAATCAGAGAGTACGTATCGAGTTACTATGATAGAATATTAAGCTTGTCATTAGAAAGAACTAAGCCAATGTACAACTTATGATTAGGGCTAGAAGAGAGAAAAGGAGTTAGGTGAGATGGGGTGCAGAGCAAGGGGTGGTCAGTCAAGGAGGATAATTACAATGACAGACCCTTGTACTGTTTATAGCAGCAGTTTTCAAACTGTGTGGGTGATTTATATTTCTGATGTCAAAAGGATGTTTATTCCAGGATTGGGCTGGGGAGTAGCTGTAAAGGTTTTGTCCTGTTCTAGTTTTAGGCTTGTGTATTTGGAGAAGGTTTTGTTCAGTGCTTCGTAGGGAGTAAAGTGAGACAACTGAGGCATTGTTTGGGCATAAGGAAGGTAGATACATAACAGAATGAATCATCTGAAGCTGAGAGAGAAGATGGTGGAGAAATTCTACCCAGTTTAAGCTTTTAAGAGGAATACAGTGACGTGTGTGGTAGGAATGATGAGCAGCAAATTTAGTAACTTTATTGTCGGTAGATTCTAGTTTTCTTAAGAGAGTAGTTTGAAGGTTAGTGAGGATTTGTGAGCCATTGAGTAGGCTGGGAGAAGGTAGGTATGGGATAGGGAGATTTTGGCTTTATTGGATCGGAATGTGTTGTTCCTTTAGAGGAGTCCGAGTTTTTGGTGGGTTCTCTTTATGTTGCTGAGAATGTGCAGATCAAATATGAAATGGTCATCAGTAGTGACCCCCTAGTAGTCTAGTGTGAGATTCCACAGTGATAGGAGTGTTATTGAGAGATGAGATTGAGAAGGAAGATTTGAGATGGTTCATAGTTCTCGGAATGAAAAGCAGGAAATTAGTCTTTTTTGGATTTAGAATTATTTGGTTCTTGGTGAGCCACTTTTTAATAGATAAGGATTTCTGTGTCATTCTATTTAAGTCAGAGAGGGTGTCAGCTATGGTAATAACTGTGGAGTTGTCAGCATATTGCATGAGTGATGACTGTGGGCAATAGGTTTGTAAAGATATTAAACAATAATGGGACAAGGATTGATTCTTAAGGTACACCCAATTTGACAGGTAGAGCAGGAAAAGTGGCAGAAAGCCATTTAACAGATTGAGATCAATCAATGAGTTAACTAGAGAACCAGTAAATAGTGGAGGAGAATAGGTTGAGTTCACAGAGCTTGTTTAGGAGGAGGTGTGGGAGGCAGTTTAATTGCCTTTGAGAGATCAAGAAATAGCCATGAAACAAGTTTACTTTGGTCTCTTGCTTGTGATACGGTGTTGAAGGAAATGAGGGTAGTGGAGGTGTTATGTTTGGGGCGAAAGCCATGTTGTATGGAAGTAGGTTCTCTTATAGGATGAAGTGTAGGATTTGTTTGTGTACATATTTCTTTAGAATTTTAGAAAGAGGGAATAGGATTGCAATACGCCAGAAGTTTGCAAGTTCAGACGAGTTCTCTCCCTTATGGATGGGTAAGGTGTAGAATTGTTTCCAAATTGTGGGTACATTAGATTCAGTAATGGAATGGTTAATAAGTATGGAGATGGGGAGGGCAAGAGAGTTATCAGCTTTTTGGAGAAAGAGTGGGGGTAGATTATCAATAGAGGGGGAGTAGAGTTTAAGCTTTAGAAGCAAAGATGTTCCTACATGCCCCGCCAAAATATTGTTACTATTCCTCACTCCTTCTGTCTGTATTTCTGTTAACCCCTTCTTCTTCAGTACATTACTATTGTCCCTCATTTCTGTTGTTTAAAGTGTGTGAAGTAAGAATTCCTTTTGTGGTGTGATGAGATAATGCTTATATAAGATTTCTGCATACTTTCAAGGGTTCTAATTCATGTATTAGCTAAGTGTTACTGACTTTTTAGTGCACTATTTTATGTGTAGCTGTTGCCTACATATTGTTATGATCCAACATTATCCTACTTTTGTCATAAGCTATTTTGTCCCTGCCTCCCTCTACCCTTGTCTATGTATCTTCTCCCTTCTGTGTCATTAGTCTTTCTCCTCTGAATTTGCATATCTGATGCTGAGCAGCAGCTGCAACTGAGGTTAAATTGAAGTACGCACCTTATGGCAAAATCTTGTGTTTTTTTTTCCTTCGGCCATGTTACTCTGGTGCCCTTCACGCTACTGTGCTTAGCTATGTACAGTCAGGTTAATTTACTTTTCAACAAGCTGAAGAGTTAAATGTACAGCTTACAGTTGTCAAGAGGGTAATGAAGAATAATGCATACATTCTCATTTGCCACAATCTGCTGTCACATACAAATTTGTGAATTATGACTTCTCATGTGGTGTCTTTAGATAATATTCAGGTCTGTAGTTTTTTCTTGGAATGTTCTCAATGTTCGAATTCAGATACATAAAAAACTGTTTTTGAATGTTTTCTATGACTCCTGTGGGTGGTAGTGTTGGCCACACCTTTTCTTTTTTTCAGATATTTTTAGAAAGAATTTCCGCACATCTCTCTGATATTAGAAGAAGTGTGCCAACTAATGCCTTGGCAAAGCATATAATGATGAATTGTGTGCAACATTGCTTTAAATTTAATGTTTTATCATGAGTCACACTAGGGAATAGAGGTGGCGACCTTGCTAATAAAACAGAGATAGCGGAATATGAATGGATAAATTATTTTTGGGCTGACCACCCACCAGACTAAATGTCACTAATAGCTTAAAATCACTATTAAAAGAGAACCACTCTTATGTGACTTAACTTCAAATTGATGCTTTGTTATATGAATTAGTCAAGTTTGATTTTAAGATTGTAGGCTTTTATACCATGTAATGAACTGTGTTGTTTTTATTGGCTGGCATGTGATATATATTGCTGCATTACAGCTAGTCTGTTTTAACACTATACTGAAGAAGAGCTTGTTAACTCAAAAGCTTTGTTGTTTTTTAATAAACTGACGGTTTTGGACCATTGTTTCTTTTACTTATGTAGTCTAAGAAATTAATATTTCCCCAAAATCAAACATGGAATTTAAAAAATTCCCAGTCTGAGAGATAGACTAAGATCTATCAGACTGCTTTCTAAAACATCATAACCAAAAACATCATAGCAGCTCTAATAAGTCCTATAAGCAAGACTAATATGACTAGATTAAATGATCTGAACAGTTTAAACTAATGTGAATAATAATCAGATGAGATATAGGTTACTCAAATATCAAAAGATTGTTCTTATTTTTTATAAAGTATTAATATGATAAATCTCCTTATAAGGGTGCATAGGATTAGCTGTTTTCAGGCAATCAGTATAAACTATATTGATTAAGTATACCAAATTACTATACACATACGAACAATGTGGTTAACAATGCAATCATTCAAATAGTCTTTTAATTTGAGAAATAAGCCTTATTATTGTTAAAACTACTACAAATGAGTACTAATATAAGCTTTAAGAGACATCTGGGATATAGAATATGAATTAAAAATAAAAAAATTACTAATGTGAAGCTATATTTTCCATATATGATCTATCATAACTAACTTAAACTGTTGTAATATAAAATCTTCCATTATGAAGTTTACTCTGAACTAATTGCATTGTGTATGATATAATCCAGAAGAAATGCATTGTGAATCTATGATATGCTCTCATATATCATCATTGAAATAAATTGTCATGACTTCTAACGTATGAAAAGGTTACCCTATTCTTGTTATTCCTATGAGTATGCACTTACAATGTATTTGGTTTAAGCTTATTAATAAAAAGCATTAGATAAAAACTGCTGCAATGCTGGATCTTTCAGCTTTTCCCGGTTAGGGGTCGCCACAGCGAAACTCTGGTCCGCTAATGATTGGCAGTAGATTTTTTTACGTGCCGAGTTGCCAGCCCTGACACACAACCTTCAACGAAGGTACATCCATTCACGCATGTCTCCACACAGAAGACGCTTTAGCTGAGAATCGAACAGGACAACGTCTTACTGTGAGGCGACAACGCTACTAGTTTTTAGATAAAAACTGCTGTAATAATGACATTTAAAATTGCAGGTAGTATTAACAGGTATATATATATATATATATATATATATATATATATATATATATATATATATATAAAACTTTAGAGCATTTAAATTCATAAATTATTATAAAGCATTATTCAAACTAATAAACTACAGGAATTTTGACTAAAATAAATATTAAATGGCATTTCTAAACAAATATAAGCTATCTATATTAGCATTTATATTCTAGGCAATCTCTGATAGAAAACAGGAAATTTACAGTAAGGAGTGTAACCTTTGAATGTTTCCCCTCTCTTCCTGTGTGTCACTACATTAAAAAACAAATCAGGGAGTTTCTCAGAAGAACATAGCAAAATCTGTGCAGTTTGGATGGCTCAAGAGGCTCCTAGAGGTAAGCAAAGCTCAAGTTAAAAAAAAATGATTCTGAGCAGTTAAACTGTAGAACTGAAACAATAAAATGATTTAAAAAATGGTGCAAACGTTTGTGGCTATTTTTCAAGTATTTACGTGTAATAAAAACACTAGATTAACTGTTTTAAGTTGTCCTCATATGAAAAAGCTTAAATAAGTGAACTAATAAGCATATTTCAGTAAAGTAGAGGTTAATTATGCTAAAAATTAAGCTATAATTTGTAAACATTTAGAATAGGTTAATATAGCAATAACCCACGCCTGGGTGTGGGTAATGCTAAATTTACCCACGGTTTGCGTGGTTTTGTCCCGAGGGCTGCCCGAGGACCAAACAAAGCCAACCGTGGGTAAATTTAGCATTACCCACACCCAGGCATGGGTTATTGCTATTATACCATGACATTATTTAAGAAAAGAAACTATTACTTTTCTTAAATAATGGCATAGTATAATGCCTGTTTACTGCCCTTCCGCAGATGTCTGGCATCCGCGGCAGTTCTGATGTACTGCGTGCCTGCGCAGTACATCAGAGCTGTGGGCAAAAGCAACGGAGAAAGCAAGCTCTCCGTTGCTTTTTTTTTTAGTGTTTCGCTATGTTAAATGAGTTTAACATAGTGAGACAGTTTTAAAATAAGCAACGGACATCTCCGTTGCTTATTTTAAAACTGTCTCGCTATGTTAAACTCATTTAACATAGCGAAACACTAAAAAAAGCAACGGAGATCTTGCCTTTCTCCGTTGCTTTTTTTAAAAACACTGTCTCGCTATGTTAAATGGGTTTAACATAGCGAGACAGCTTTAAAATAAGCAACGGAGATCTCCGTTGCTTATTTTAAAGCTGTCTCGCTATGTTAAACCCATTTAACATAGCGAGACAGTGTTTTAAAAAAACGAGTTATACTAATGGAAAAAAGTCCGGGCGACCGGACCTTTTTCCATTAGTATAACTCGATTTACAACGGGCACGCTGGCCAATCAGCGTGCAGGTTTTGGGGGGGGGTCAGGGTATAATAATGAACTTTTAACAAAAGAAACCCCCAACATGTTATAGCATTGTCACACATTCAGTCTTCATAAATTAATAAAAGCAATATAAATTAAGTTACCTGAAATGAGCAGAATGTTAATTATTATTATTCAGTATTGCTTGTTGTTTAGAGAATATCTTGAGATTATATTTAAATGTAGAAGGCTTTAAGAATATTGCTTGAAATTGTTTGGATGGAATAAAGTTACAGCAAGCAAGTTCCTGTAAAAAAAATGATGGTAAAGGATATAAAAGTCATTTATCAGAAGATGTTTTGAGAGATTTGTTAGGAGTTGCAGCTGATGTATCAGTCTTTTGTTCTTTTCTTCTTTGTCTCTGCCCAAGTGTTTTTTTTTTCTGACAGTCACTTTAGTGAAGCAGAGGGACAGTCTATATCCTCAGGAATGGAAATAATGTTTTTTATAAAGGCAGTTGTTTCATCTAAATCATCAAAGGATCTTATACCATTGGAAAGATGAATTTCAATTTTTTTGCAGGGTACATAATTTGAGCTGTAATGTTGTTCTGTTTGAAAAGTTTAACAAGGGGCCAACATGTTTTTTTCTGTATTCAAGAACCTTAGTAGAATAATCATTATCAAATATGATAAGATTTTGATTGAATTTTTAAGGGGGTTTCCTCCATACAGTCTTTAAAACAAGTTTTTTATCTATATATGACAAGAATGTTATAACAACAGATCTTGGTGGAAATGAGGGAGAAGTTGCTGCTGGCTTACCTATTGCTATTTGTGCTGTCTCAATTCCATAAGAAAAAACTTCTTGGAGATCTAAAATTTCAGGAATCCAGTGGTTCAGGAAAGAAATAATGTCCCCACCTTCTGCTTTCTCTGGGAAACTGAAGATTTTTATATTACACCTTCTCTATTTTCCAAGTTGTCAGGTTGTTCTGAAACCAGGTGTTTTGTTTGATGAGAGATTCAGTTTGTAATTCCTTTTCTTTTAATCTTCTATCGATGTCAGTCAAAGCAGTTTCTATGTTCAATATTTTGCTATGATGCTGTTGAAATAATTCTTTAAATACTTCAGTTTGTTTTTGACAATTTTTTCTGAGATTTTCAAGGTTTTGCTGAAAATTATCCATTTTTAAGGACAGTACCTGAAGATATGAACTCACCAATTTCATTTCCTTTTTTAGTGCTGAGTCTGTTTTTGAGAGTGTTTATAACTGTTCATTTTGATACAAGTAAAATCTCCAGTAATTTGACCAGAATTTCTTTGGATAAATCCACCAAAATCTCTAATCTTATAGTTTAAACTATTATTAACAAGACTTTATAAAAATGATTGTATTTCTGATGGAATTCCTGTCTAAATAAATAATTTTACAGAGTTCTAAATATGTGTTACATTCAGATGGCCATCTTGGCTCCACCCCTGCTACACCTTTTCTTAAAATACCATTATCTTTCTTTAGTGTTAATGTACCTGTTCCCTGTTGTGAAGCCTATTTTATAAAGAGATTGCCTGAATAATTATGCTGATAAACCAAACAGTAACACAACACAAATACATGCAGGAATGAAACATGGAACTATTGTGTTATTAAGTCTGTATTTTGTGTTCCAGTCACCAGGTATCCACCCATTCACACCACTTCTGTGTCCGATAAACCTCTTTCATTCCAACCTGTTTCCACAAGCCATGTTGCCACCAACAATAACATATTTGATCCCTCATTTATTTCATAATGCACCTGTAGCATTCATATAAGGATTGATTAATTGCAATTGTTATGACAAATGTGTAAATTATGACACATTAAACATGACCATAACACATATTTGTTTTGCATTCCATCAGATTCACATATGATTGTATAAGTATAATGCTTTTTTGTGGGAAAGTCAGCAAAGAGCACCACAGACTACTGCAAATTCCCACTGTATGTTCAACACCTCAAGAAAATGGTTATACATTCACTAATACCTTACCATCAGCAGCAGATTTGAGCTTGGCAGTGCTGTGCTTCAGGCAGAAAGTAAAATAATTTACAACAACAAATTCTTTGTTTACGTTGCACAATACTTGTATGTATTGAATTATGACAAGTTATCTTGATTTCAGATTGATGCTGACTCAGTGAATTCAGTCTGTTAATATATGTTTGCACGGGTATACTTCAGATGATTGAACTTTTAAAACATCAACTTTCATATGGCCGAGACCATATGATCGAAGTTTCAAAAGTTCGAACACCTGAAACAAAACAAAAACTATTTCCTGGATGTTTTTGCAGGGCCCCCATACCCCCTGCTATATAAATATACCAACTCCGAGATTGCACTACAACAAGGAAAAGGGAAATTTTCCTATTCCACGCTGTACAGAGATCTCCGTTCAGAATGTTCAAAGTTTTAAAACCTCGATCATATGGTCTCGGCCATATGAAAGTTGTTGTTGTTTGTCTTTCGTCTTTTTCCTGGTAAGGGGTTACTACAGCGGAACCCCAGTCCGCTAATGATTGGCAGTAGATTTTTACAAAAAGCTGAGGTGCCAGCTCGATGCCCAACCTTCAACGAAGGCACGCCCATTTACGCACGCATGTCTTTCAAATGCTACCCAACCGTGGGGAGGACATGCAGACTCCACACAGAAGGCACTCCAGTAAAAGTTTTAAAACTTCGATCATCTGAAGGAGACCTGTTTGCACTCCAATGGTTATACTTGCAATTGTGTTACAATGTTGTTTAGCCTATTAACACACAATCCATCAGTGATATTCTGCAGCACTCTGTCCTATTTAGGAAGTGTATGTTTGTCATTGTGCAAGCTTGAGACAAGACAGATGTGCAGTCTTTCCGGAATGAAGTGCCAGCAATACTTGATTGATAATCCACTGGTTTACAACTGTCATTATCACTGGCATCCCAAACTGTGAAACAGGAACATGTCTCTCACAGTGACACAATGCACATGAAAGGCAGCAAATACATTTTCGCAGAGAAGTATGTCAGTGCATGGGGATAATTACAATGCTGTTATATCATCCTGTGCACACATATGTAAAACCTGTGATGCACAGAGCTATCTCTTCCAAACACTGAATTTTTACTAATTAGAAACATGCTTTTTCACACTGTCATATTCAGACTTCTCATGTGGCACTTGTGACTATTACTGTCCTCTCTAGATTGTGTAACTAGGTAGGTATGAGGTTTGATTCTCAAAGTGGGAAATGTATGTGTTGTGTTTGGGGGGGGTATAGTAACAGCTAAGTAATACTCACTTCAGTATGAAAGGTGCTGTGTTCACTTCTACTGAGGAGAATACATTTAACTTTGCACACAGCTTGACCTCTGCACTTTATCCCACTTTTAACAGAAACATCCTCTCTGCAACACAGTGATGAGTCATCCTGTCAAAAGTGTACTCTCTTCTCTTAAGAGTCAGACTTCTCCTATGGTGTTGCAACTAATACTGTGCTCTATAGCTTGTGTAAATAAGTAGGAGGTTTGATTCTCACAGTGGGAAAAGTGTGTGTGTGTGTGTGTGTGTGTGTGTGTGTGTGTGTGTGTGTGTGTGTGTGTGTGTGTACGCGCGCGTGATGAGAGGTGTATAGAGTCAGGTAAGCATGTCCTCAATCACAGCTGTGCTCAATCAACTTCCACTCTACAGAAACATTTTTAAACTGCTAGAAGACTCCCCCTTACCCCAGCTTTGACAGCAACTTCTCTGCAACACAATGATGAGGTAATTCTTTCTAAAGTCTAAAGTGCACACTCACACTATGGAACATAGACCTCTCCTATGGTGCTTGCAGTGCATACAGTGGTGTCTAGAATGTGTAACTAGATAGGTAGGTGGTTCAAATATAGCAATGACTCCCATGTTTGTGTAGAGCTCATAATACATTGAAATGCTTTCAATCACATTTGCAATGTGTGACATTCCATTCAAATGACATGTTTTGAGTAGAACCGTCATCCATCAGTGCTTGAGTTTTAACCATAGCGGTGTTTCTACAATGAAGTGGTGATTTCATCCCCTCAAAAGCAATGTGTGTCTCACTAGCAGTCAGACATTTACAGTAGTGCAAGCATTTAATGCAGTGACCCACAGCTTATGTAACTAAATAGTTAAGATGTTCATATCTCAAAATGGTGTCCTTGTCTGTGTGGAATTGTAGAGTCAGGTAGATATAACCTCCACAGCAGCTGATATCAAAACTCTTCCACATGAGGAAACCTTTAGACAGGTAGCTGAATCCCCAATTCCCTTATCTCACTTTTCATAACAACACCTTCTCTGCAACATACTGATGAGATCATTCTTTCTAAACTGTACTCATACTTTAAAATCAGACTTCTCCTATGGCGCTTGTGGTTCTTATACTGTTCTCCAGAAAGTGTAATTAGATATGTAGGGGGTTCCAATACAGCAGTAATTACCTTCTAAGAGTGTGGGTGTGATAGTAAATGGATTCAGGAATGGTTTACACAATTTTGTAGTACAATATTTACAACCCAGATGGCTGTAAAAGTAATTTTAACAATACTCCTTGGCAATACATTGCTGATGTCATCCCTTCATTGATGCTGCATGCCTCACTTGTACTCAGAATTCTCCCATGGCACTGATTGCTGATATGGTGCTGTATAGATTTTGTAACTAGATAGGTAGGTAGTTTGAGTCTGTCATTGTTTAAATAGTATGACTGTGATTACTGTCATATATAGTTGGCTACCTCACAATCACCATTATACACACCTCTACTTAGGAGATATATTTTCAGTGGCAATGTTAAACTAGCAAATTCTAGCATCCCCAGGGAAAAGACATTTGGAAATATGATAACATAATGCTTAGTTAATTGCAGTATCTCATTTTGTAGTACAACTTTTCCTTTGCTGCATGACTTTGATACTGTGCTTTGTAGATTGTGTACCTACATAGGTAGGAGCACCTTCAGTGTATTTGTTTAAGACATAGTTAAGGTAATAGACAACAGCATCAGTCTTTTTGCTGATGATGCAAAGACAGATGCAGCAGCAGAAGTTAGGGAAAAGAGTGTAGCAAAGGATTAAGAATGGATGAACAAGTGAGCAGAAAGAAGGTAGTTCGGTACAAACAAATGCAAAGTATTGGTCTTGGGCCATAACAATTGAGGTGTAAAGTATCAGGACATTGGTAGGTACATTATGGCAATTAAAAATGACATCTTGGTGCAAACAGTATGTTTCAGCAGTCACAATAAGTTGAAACGCTGTATATGCTTTACAGAAAACACAAATACATTGGAAAACAGACATGATGTAATATCTTACTGGACCAACATAGGCTTTGTAATTACTCAAGCTTTTGAGCTAGTTAACTCCTGATGAAGCATTACTGCGGTGGTGGTGCTGCGGTAGCATTGTCACCTCACAGTAGAGACGTTGTCCTGTTTGATTCTCAGCTAGAGCGTCTTCTGTGTGGAGACATGGGTGAATGAACGTACCTTCATTGAAGGTTGTGCGTCAGGGCTGGCAACTCAGCACGTAAAAATCTACTGCCAATCATTAGCGGACCAGAGTTCCGCTGTGGCGACCCCTAACTTGGAAAAGCCGAAAGATACAACAACTCCTGATGAAGCATTCATGCTAACCCATGGGGTTAGTTGACTGAAAAATGCCTGTATAGGTTTTGTGAGAAATTAAGTAACAACTGCTATGATTATCACTACTACTACCATAATGTCTACTCTACTACAGGTATATTAAAACTGTAGTCCAAAAGTGAATATATATATATATATATATATATATATATATATATATATATATATGGATTCCTATTACAAGAACAAAAGTTCACTACTTCGAACTTATAATAGGAAGCCTCACTTCTGTGAAAGTTAATTTTAACGAAAGTGAACTTTTGCGTAAGTGCACTTCACCAAAAACACCAGAGCACAGTGGAGGACATAAAAAACAAGCTATGTCCTCCACTATGGTGCAATAGTCACGGACCTTAGGGTTGGGGCATGGGGTTAGGGTAAGGGGATAGTTAGTAAAGCTATCCCCTTACCCTAACCCATGCCCTAACCCTAAGGTTCGTGACTATCACACCATAGTGGAGGACATTGCTATGTCCTTCACTGCGCTGCTGTCGTCACGGACCTTAGGGTTAGGGCACGGGTCATGGTAAGGGGATAGCCCTATGAGCTATCCCTTTACTATGACCGGTGCCCTAACCCTAAGGTCCATGAGTACTGCACGGAAGTTCAGTACAACACCCGTTCATTGTACTGAACTTTGCGTAACTGCACTTTCGATTAAGTGCACTTTCGCTGCAGTGAGCATTCCATGCACTATTTCGAATTAGTGAAAATTCGATCTAGTGTATGGAACCCATATATATATATATATATATATATATATATATATATATACATATATATATATATATATATATATATAAACACACACGTTTACTGAAAGTAAGATAGGTTGGTAGGGTCAGCACACATTTTTATTGCTGACATTGTAGCATTTGGGGGGTTATCACATTTAAGGTGAAGAGGTAGTAAACAGTTTGTATTTAGCAAGTATTACAAACGAGATTACATGTATATGTATTCTTCAGGTAAAAAAAAATAATTTCTTTCTGTGATGGATGTAATTGGTTTCTTTTCTAACTTTGTGGACAATGTGCTTTCAGTTAGCCAGTGTGACTTCTATGGCTGGGCAGAAATTAAGCGTATACATCATGATGCAGTTCTCGCTGTCTGCTCTAAAACAGTAGGAAAAGGAGTTTATACTCCATTTGTTGGTAAAGGTGGGGCAGTAACTACTGCATAGGAGTATAAATGGAAGAGTGGAGAGAAGAACACTGGTGTTTACAGGGACTGGAAACCATTTAACTTTGTGAAAAGAAGTATACTGGTGTTCATACCTGGTACCCAGTTGATGAAACAAATTTTATGTACAATAGTGTGAATTATTCTTCTGTTGTTACCCAAGATAAAAGTTAAGATGGTGAAGGCATATTCTAATTAGGGTATAAGTACATTTATGGCAAGTGCTCCTGGGGTGGGGGTCAAGTGGTATGAAATAGACTAACAAGCTTTCAGTTGTTAGTTTTTTTGTAATGTATTATGTTTGGAAAGTGAAAGGCAGATATGGTTCTAAAAGTATTCTGAGATATTTGCAAATCTGCACCTGTTGTACTCTGCTGTTATAATTATTGATATATTTAGGGTCCATTACTACCAAACAAGATTTTGCAAAGTGCTGAAAATCACTGTGGCTGTTTTAGAAATGTTAAGATTAAGGTTGCTGACTGTGATTCAATAACATAGGATATTAAAATCATTCTGAGGCCAAATATCTACCAAGGAAGATGTTGGACCTTATCTATATAGGAAATGTCATCTGTGTAGCATATAGGCAAAGTCAAAATATAGAAATATAATTTCTAAACAGGAAAAAGGGAAATAGAACCTACTCTCAAGAAACATTGGTGGTAAATGTGCCTATACCAGAAACATTAGGACAGAAATCTGACTTATTTAATCTATGATAAGGGAGCTGATATTTAACATTCTCAAATATAACTCTTAAAATGTCTCTGTCCTACACTGTTGCATATTAAAAGGGTTTGATATATTTCCACTGTTAAGACTTGTTTAATAAATACCCATTATAAATATTACTGCATTAAAAAGCATATTCATTCATTTAAAGAACCCCCTTTTAAGTAGGGAGAAACAACATTTAACAACCATACCATGAGCTTCCACACTGTGAGGTGTGTGCATGTGTGTGTAGAGATGTATATGTGTGTATGTGTGTGTGTATATATATATATATATATATATATATATATACATAGATAGACATACATAGATATAAACATCTATGTACACACATATATTATATATATATATATATATATATATATATATATATATATATATATATATATATATATATATATATACATACACACACACACACACAAACACACACACACACACACACACACACACACACACACACACACACACTACTGTACATTATCCTCTTTTCTGTATATTTTTAGAATTTACTGTTTCTGAACCTGAAATCATGTGACTATCTCAGTACTATATGCCCATAGTAATTTAATTTGATTTCTACTGAACCTTGATACATGATTTTTTTCTCTTTTTTTTCAACAGGTTCACTGGAAACATCCCTACAGCATACACACAGCAGGCTCATCCAATAGGCAGTATGAGTCTACTCAATAAACTCAACATTTATTTAGGACAAACTGTGTACCACCACTGCCCTTGCACTTTAAGTAAGTGTTAGAGGCATCCAGCTGTGTATATTTTGGCCTGCAGAGTGACTAGTCTGAAGACAAGTGCTTCATTGTCCTAGTTTATAAGCAATAGCCTTATAGTCTGTAAACCCTCCTCAAATGACATCCTGCTGGTCAGCTTTTACTCTCTACTTCTTAACAGAAATGGAGATTTACTCATACTGCTCTTACACAAACTATTTATTTCAGTTATATTGTCTTCACTTCTTTTAGACTTGCCATCCCCATTATTTATATCCTTCTGTCTTTGTTTAGCGGAACTGCATGCCTTCAAGGAAATCACCCTTGGTCTCCCCTTTACTTTTTTATTTCTACTTGCCCTAGACAGTTATTGAAATAACATACCTAACACACTAGTAATAGGTGACTCTATAGTCAGGCAGACTGACGTCCCACTCACTAGGCTGGACAAGCAGAAGGTTACTGTTAGCTGCCTGTCGGGAGCCAGACTCCGCCACATAACACAAGCACTCAGGTCACTCCAGGACAAGTACAAATATTACTCTGTCATTGTTCATGTTGGTGTGAATGACCTGAGATGTACCTCCCTGGAATACATGAAAAAAGACATGGAAGAGCTCTCTGAGCATGTAGCCCAGGCTGGTATGACCCTGACCCTGAGTAGCATCCTGCCCTCACAAAGAATGATACCTCAGTATAAAAAAAAACTGATCAATTTCAACAATTGGCTAAGCTTCTGGTGTCATTCAAAGGGGATCCAGTGTCTGTCAGCCTGGGACGACATGTTCGAAAAGCCGCGTTACTTCGCAAGAGATGGCTTGCACCTGTCACCCCTAGGCTTTCGAATACTGGCCAAGGCTCTTGCTGCCCCCATAGTGCCTTTTTTAGGCAAGGCTCAAAAGTCAAACTCACCTCCGTAAACAGCACAATTAACAAAAAACTGAGGGTTATGCTACTCAACGCCAGGAGTTTAAATCTCAAAATGCACGCGCTCCTAGCACTCCTCAGTATGGAGAAAGTCGACATCTCTGCAGTAACTGAAAACTGGTTCAAGGGTCCAAAGATCACCCCAGCACTACTGGGCTACAACTCATACCACACGTTTCGGCCACAGAACATGGACCAAAACACAAAAGGAGGGGGTGTATCCATATTCATCAAGGATACCTACACCTCCAGGTTAGTGGTGCAGCATGATACCTTTGAGATCATCCATGTGCAACTAACATCGGGCAAATCTGCAATGCAAATTGTGGCCTGCTACAGATCACCCTCCATGACCCAGGACAACCACTCCACCTTTCTGGAGACACTGGAAAACATGAAGGTCTTACCAAACACCCTAATATTGAGCGATTTCAATTACCCTACCATTCACTGGGAAAGCTACTTGAGTACAAATTCCCAGGCCCAGCGCTTCCTAGAATTCATCAACTCAAACGTCCGGGATCAGCTGGTAAACTCCCCTACCAGAGGTGAAAACATATTGGACCTGGTCATCACCAACATGGGCGACAGGTGTTCCACATCGGAAGTCAACCCGTCACTGGTTAGATCAGACAATAAACTAATCACTCTGGATGTCCACACCCCACCACCACCCCCAACTAAGGAAACCACAGTAAAAAACTTTTCTAAAGCAAACATCACCTTACTTAAGACAGAGGTGGTAAGTTTCACAGCCCCCACGCTAAAGGATAATGCGGCCCAAGATGCAGAAACCTTTACAAATGCACTCTATGAGCACCTACAAGGATGCTTGGATCGTGCCATCCCTAGCAAAACCAAGACTCACTCCTCTAAGAGAAGGAAACCAGTTTGTTGGACCCCTGCAATAAATAGGCTATACAATAGAAGGAGGAAACTAGTTCAGAAAAAAAGCAAATCCCAAGAAGGAAAAACATCCCTGATCAGTATCAGTAAGAAACTGAGGTCCTTCATGAAATCATCTAAGGCTAACTTCGAAAGAAAAATAGCCAAGGATTCAAAAGATAACCACAAAGCCTTCTTTAGCTATGTTAAGAATCTAAGTGGCAACTCACAGATATGCACTGAACTAGTGCAATATAGCACAAAATATACTGAACCTACTGATATTGCCAACATCCTGGCAGATAGATTCAGTGCAAACTTTACCCCCCTCTCACCTCCAGAAGGGCCCACAACAATACCAGAAAAGTGTAGTGTCCCAAAAATCACAGACGCACAGGTGAAAACAGCCCTTTCAAAAGCCAAAAGCACAGTGTCAATGGGACTAGATGGTGTCCCAGGCTGTGTCTTGCACGAACTACAGAATGAACTAACCCCCCACCTAAACACGCTGTTCAACCTCAGCCTCTCCACAGGCTACGTGTCCATAGAATGGCGCACAGCAACGGTTATTCCTCTCCACAAAGGAGGGGCCACAACTGACCCTGGTAACTATTGCCCCATAAGCCTGACTAGCCTGGTCTGCAAGGCTATGGAGCGCATCTTCATGAAAGTCATTAATAAAGACACTGGGAACCTCCAAACACTTGACCTGACCCAGTTTGACTTTGTTAAGGACAGATCATGCCTACTAAACCTGGTTGACTTCTTTGAGACAGTCACCAAGGCCATAGATGAGGGAAAGGTGGTTCACACAGTCTACCTTGACCTCGCCAAGGCTTTTGACACCATTCCCCACTGGGCTATTACAGAAAAACTCACCAGCCTGAACATAAACCCCTACGTCATGAGATGGGTTGCCAACTGGCTTACAGACAGAACTCACACGTTAAGAATAGCAGGCTCCAGGTCTGACTCTAAATCAGTCACAAGTGGTGTCCCGCAAGGCTCGGTCCTGGGACCCCTACTGTTCGGCATATACTTCACAGAAGTACAGGCAAACACAGGCGGACTATGGCTAACCAAGTTCGCCGATGACTGCAAACTGGGAGCCATAACTAACTCTCCAGCTGATACGGACATCCTCCAAAAGGGCCTTACTAAGATGGACACCTGGTTTCAAAGTCATGGCCTCAAGCTAAATGCCAAAAAATGCATAGTCATCCCATTTGGGAAAAACAAAACACCCACAAATTACCACATAGGTGGCAGCCCCCTTAATACAGAAGAGGTAATAAGAGATCTGGGGACCCAGGTAGATAGTAATCTCTCCTTTGACAATCATATTGCCAAAGTAGTTAGGAAATCCTTCTATTGGCCCATCTAATTACTAAAGGGTTCGCATCTAGAAATAAAGAGGTTATAGTGCCCTCTACTCATCACTCATTAGACTCATCATACAGTACAATACCCCATTTGGGATGTACCTCACAAGACACTTCCAACAGCTGGAAAGACCACAAAAGTACCTCACCAAGAGGATTACTGGTCTCAAACATATGTCCTATGCAGCCCGACTGAAAAAACTCTGGCTGTACTCAGTGGCATATCGCTTACTCAGAAGTGATCTCTGCCTGACTTACAAAGCCATGTCCAACTCAGAATTGATGGACATGCTCCACCTAAAGAAATCCAAGTCACTGCGAACCACGTGCTCTAGTGAGCTAAACCTCGCCACAACAATAAATAGAACATGCTGGAGAGATAGATTCCTGTCATAGAGACTCCCCATGCTTTGGAACAAAATTTCAAATTACATCAGGCATAGCACCTCACTAACACTCTTCAAGAGAAACCTTGACGAGTGGATGGGTAACATAAAATACACCCCTGGGATCACTTCATTGGCTCTGCTTGACAGAGGATCAGTTAATTAATCAATGGGGTGGCGAAAGCCGACGCACTCTGGCTAGGCGTATACATGCCCTCGGGCAGATAGCCTGGTACCTACCTATGAACCTATGAACCTATTAATTCACTTTTAGCTCTGAGCTAGTATTTGTGCACATTCAACATTGACTCATTGCATTCAATTGTCTCTTTAGTATGTCTGCATTTTGGTATAAAAGTGTCCCAGCAAACAAATAGATATAAATGTAACAGTGAAGTCTACAGCTTGAACACCAATCTGTGGGCTGTATTTTTATGTAAATATATAAATATTATGGCAGTCTAAAACAAAGAGCTTTCTCCACTATAATAGCTCCATTTTCTTAGACCACAGCAGTCCCACTGGCACTTTCTTCTTTAACTGTGCTCCATTTATTGTTTTTAGCAGTCCACGGTCTCCCGTCCTTAAGTTTATTTCTCTTCATGTGTAAACAATTTCAGTTCTGAGCTAGTATTTTTCCAGAGCTGCACTACTGCATTCTAGCTTATGTTTGTCATTGTTTTGCTGATCTGTGGGGGTTGGGGTAACCTTCAGACTTTTTTTTTACACTGTTGTCACCATTAGTCAGGTCAAGGTGATATTCGACTAACGCTCCTACTAAAACTGTGTGCTACAACAACAAAATCAAGACTTTCGTTTACTAGCAGGGAGGTCTTTTAAACTGGATTGTTCCTTTTACTTATCTCTCTTTCAGCACATTCCCAACTGTTTAAGTTTAGTCACTGTTTATGTCTGTCTCTTTGCCAAGTTTTCAACCTGCTTTGTTCACCCGCTCTACAGCATGGGCTCACTCCTCTACCCTACCCAACCCCCAATTCCCACCCACCTCCTCTTTACTTTACATTTATACTTCCATAGCACCACCCACATATTCCTCAAACCAATGCTATCAGTTCCCTACAAAAGAAAAACAATTAACAAAATTACTCCGAATAGTAACACCCACTCTACTTTACCACCAAAGACTCTCTCAAACTGTCTTAATCATTGTGCCCTATAACTATCAAATTGCTTTTCTGCAACCATCTCAGTACCCTCTTAACATTTTTGACTCTTAATTTACAACAAAGATACACCCAAGTTAACTAACATGCCTCTAACTCAGATTATTTTACTATTCCTCCTTGCTCTACTAGTCTTGATCAGCAATTATCACATCCACCTCCTTCAAATACTTAGGACTTCAACAACTCTTCACAAAGAATATTAACATTTACCTAGCCTGTCTTTCTTTGTAACATCCTATATCTACAAACAAAGTATATCTGATTTATCTATAGATATCTCAAAAGTAGGTATCCAAATTTACAAGCAAATACCAAACCAAGGCCAAAATATAACTGGCCACACTCATCCCGGTGTAAATATAATTTCAAAAAATTAGCAGAGATATTCACCAACCCAGGTCCTACTGTTCATAAAACTATCACTTCCATCCCCAAAATAAATCAGTCACCTAATACATCTCAACAAAAAAACAGAACAGAAACTCACCTTACTGAATAGGAACCTAATATGTGCAATAAAATCCAGGGCATACATTCCTACCTTGCCACATACACTCCTGATATAGAAATAGCTACCGAAACCCAGTTAAAAAAAAGAAATAAAGGATAATGAGATCACCCCCCAGGATACAGTATACTCAGTCATGACAGAAAAAACAAGCTTGCAGGTGGTTTAGCAATCATCTGTAAAAATTCCCTAATCATCAGCTTACTTCCACAGGAAATATCCAAATTTAACAATGCAAAATTTCTAATAATGCTCCTAAAATCAACAATAGGGAAACTATTATATTCAACAAAAATGTATATACCATCAGGGAATAGCATTGATACTGCTGAAAGCCTCCCACATTGGATATCCCAACATATTAACCATGAAGATGTAATAATGGAGACTTAAATATAGACTGGCAACTCATAAATTCCCCTACCTACATTAAATACATAAACTGGTACAACTTCAGGCAATTAATAACCACACCTACTAGAATCAATAAAACTTCAGGGAGACACTCAACATTAGACTGGATTCTTACAAATATACCAGACAAACTGAGAAAAGCAGGTTGCTTCTCAGATAGCATATGTAACCACATACCAACATATGCCATTAAAGCTCACCATAACCTATATAAACATATTATCTATAATGAAATATGAAATACTACCAATTTTAGCAAAGATATTTTCAGTGAAGCACTAAAACAATACAACTAGAATGTACTTAGAACAATGCCACTAGATACTGCTGTAGAGCACTTTGATAACATTCTTTCAGACCTTAAATAATCTAGCACCAGTACGTAATGAAAGAGTAAAGTCCAACTCCGCATCATGGGTGGCAAATGAAACAAAAAAATTATGATAAATAGGGATAAAGCCCAGAAAACGTTTACAAAAATAGAACTCAAAATGCCTTCCAGCAATTTAGACATCTTAGAAACCTTGCAAAACTCCATGTCAAACAGTATAAGCAAACATACTATACCAACCCACAAGACAAACATAAAAACAACACAAAAGTTTTTTTTGTCATCACTAAATACACTACTCTACCCTAGAAAGATCACCACTCTCTTTTCAAAACAGACAATATGACAGGCTCTATCCCCACACAGTGTAATTCCTACTTTATACAAACAATATTATCTTTCTTAGACACTAATACTTCTGCCCTCCTCTCTCTACCTCTGTTCAATCAAAACCACACACAGCTCTTCAGTTTTAGTCGAGTACCTACCTTACTCATAATGAAGTTGCTCCTTAAACTAAAACCTACTTCTGTAGCTGCAGACCAACTACCATAAGACTACCTAAAAATGGCCGCAGAAGAAGTGTGTCCATACTAATTAAAAGGTCCATAGCAGAGAGATACATTACATCACTGTGGGAAAAAATCCTACATCATACCAGTGCACAAAGGCAGCACATCTACAAAGTTTAATAACTACAGACCAATAACAATTCTTTTCCCCCTCTCCAACATATTAGAGAAATGCATCCATATGCAGATGATGCTATACTTAACCTCAGATAACCTGCTCTTAGAAACACAACATGGCTTTAGGCCCCAGCACAGCACCACTACTACATTTTTCCAGTGTAATAAACCAACATAAAAACAATGGTCTGCTTGTGCCCACCATATTCTTAGACTTGTCAAAGGCATTTGATACTGTCACCAGCAACTGCTCATATGACTTCATCAATAGGACTTTCACAATACTCCTTGTTGTGGTTTCTTGGTTACCTATCTGGAAGGCAGCAAACCATTAAATGGTAACAAACCTATTCATCTTTTCAACCGGTTACCTCATGTGTCCCTCAGGGCACTATACTTTGTCCTCTCCTTCTTCTTCTTCTTTCGGCTGCTCCTGTTAGGGGTCGCCACAGCAGATTAACTGTTTCCATTTCTTCCTGTCCTCTGCATCTTGCTCTGTCACACCAACCACCTGCATGTCCTCTCTCACCACATCCATAAACCTTATCTTAGGCCTCCCTATTTTCCTGTTATCTGGCAGCTTCATCCTTAGCATCTTTTTCCCAATATACTCTGCATCACATGCAGCACATGTCCAAACCAATGTAATCTTGCCTCTCTGGCTTTGTCTCCAAACCTTCCAACCTGGGCTGACCCTCTAATATACTTATTCATAATCCTGTCCATCCTCGTCACACCCAGTGCAAATCTTAACATCTTCAACTCTGCCACGTCAAGCTCTGACTCCCACCTTTTTGTCAATGCCACTGTCTCCAACCTATATAACATAGCTGGTCTCACTACCCTCTTGTAGACCTTCCCTTTCACTCTTACTGGTACTCGTCTGTCACAAATCACTCCTGACACTCTTCTCCACCCAATCCATACTGCCTGTACTCTCTTGTTCACCTCTCTTCCACACTCACCATTACTCTGAACTGTTGAACCCAAGTACTTAAACTCATCCACCTTCCTCACCTCTACTCCCTGCATCCTCACCATTCCTCTATCCTCCCTCTCATTCACACACATATATTCTGTCTTAGCCCCGCTGACCTTCATTCCTCTTCTCTCTAGAGCATATCTCCACCTCTCCAGGGTCTCCTCCACCTGTTCCCTACTCTCACTACAGATCACAATGTCATCTGCAAACATCATAGTCCACGGGGACTCCTGTCTGATCTCGTCTGTCAACCTGTCCATCACCATTGCAAATAAGAAAGGGCTCAGAGCTGATCCTTGATGTAATCCCACCTCCACCTTAAACGCATCTGTCACTCCCACCGCAGACCTCACCACTGTAACACTACCCTCGTACATATCCTGTACCACTCTTACATACTTCTCTGACACTCCCAACTTCCTCATACAATACCACAATTCCTCTCTAGGCACCCTGTCATATGCTTTCTCTAAATCCACAAAGACACAATGCAACTCCTTCTGACCTTCTCTGTACTTCTCCATCAACACTCTCAGAGCAAACATCGCATCTGTAGTGCTCTTTCCTGGCATGAAACCATACTGCTGATCACTAATCATCACCTCCCTTCTTAACCTAGCTTCCACTACTCTTTCCCATAACTTCATGCTGTGACTGATCAGTTTAATCCCTCTGTAGTTACTACACCTCTGCACATCACCCTTATTCTTAAAAATCGGTACCAAAACACTTTTTCTCCATTCCTCAGGCATCCTCTCACTTTCCAAGATTTCATTAAACAATATAGTTAAAAACTCACAGACATTTCACCTAAACACCTCCATGCTTCCACAGGTATGTCATCTGGACCAACAGCCTTTCCATTCTTCATCTTCTTCATAGCTATCCTTACTTCCTCCTTGCTAATCCACTGCAAGTCATGATTCACTATCCACACATCATCCAACCTCCTGTCCCTCTGATTCTCTTCATTCATCAACCCCTCATAGTACTCTTTCCATCTGCACAACACACTCTCCTCACTTGTGAGTATGTTTCCGTCATTATCCTTTATCACCCTTACCTGCTGCACATCTTTACTAGCTTGGTCCCTCTGTCTAGCCAATCGGTACATGTCCTTTTCTCCCTTCTTAGTGTCCAGCCTTTTATACAACTCTTCATACGCCTTATCCTTAGCCTTCGCCACCTCTCTCTTTGCCATGCACCTCATCTCCCTATCCTCTTGTCTACTTTCTTCATCTCGTTGACAATCCCACTTCTTCTTTGCCAACCTCTTTCTCTGTATACTCTCCTGTACTTCTTCATTCCACCACCAGGTCTCCATGTCCTCCTTCCTCTTTCCAGATGTCACACCAAGCACCTTTCTAGCCATCTCTCTTACTAGGTCTGCTGTAATTACCCAGCTATTCGGTAATTCTTTACTGCCACCCAGTGCCTGTCTTAACTCTTCCCTGAACATCACCTCACAATTACCCTTTTTCAATTTCCACCATTTGATCCTTGGTGCTGCCCTCACACTCATCCACCTCTTCTTGATCACCAATGTCATCCTACAAACCACCATCCTATGCTGCCTAAATAGAAGTTATGTTCTTACCATAACGTTCCATGTTAGTTGTCTTCTTCTCGCCTTCTTCTTGCTGGATGGGTTCGGAGCCGACCTCGGCTCCGACTCGGCCACTCTAAAAGCTCGAGAGTTGGTTCCACCGGCTCGAGGCTCCCCTTATATCCCACAATGCTAGGCGAGAGTTACCTCAGATCTCGTTTGTAAGCTAACCCCAGCTTATAATAGTAACAGAATCATTCTAAAACAGAGTCCACCTCTAATAACAGGAAGAAGAAGGGTGACCTACATCCTGATCCAGGAAATATGCACAACAGCATATGCCTAAGAAAGAGGTGGTAGAAAGAGAGGTCACGATCACAACTCCTCTAGGTCTGTCCAGGCCAGGGGGAAGGAGGGTGGGGCGCAAGAAGAAGGCGAGAAGAAGACAACTAACATGGAACGTTATGGTAAGAACATAACTTCTATATGTTAAGTTGTCTATCTCCTTCATTCTTGCTGGATGGAACGCGTCCCTAGCACCTTGTCCCGGGTGGCCTAACGGAACAGACTCCTGAGAACAGTGGAACCAAAATTAGCTCTATGCCTAGAAGCTAAATCCAACTTATAATGAGAAATAAAAGTGTGAGGAGTAGCCCAAGTAGCCGCTGCACAAATGGTGTCAATAGGCAGTCTGTCTTGGAAGGCTAAAGAAGTAGCCAAAGCTCTGGTGGAATGGGCTTTAGGTTTATTAGGCAATTTTGTTGTCTAATTTCATATACCAGGGAAATCAAAGATGTTAGCCATCTGGATAATGATACCTTTGAAACTGAAAGTCCCTTTCTGCTTTCCGCATAGGAGACAAACAGCTGATCAGATTTTCTGAATTGTTTTGTTCTATCCAAGTAGTACCTCAATTGACGATGAACATCCAGGCAGTGTAATTTTTGTTCAGACCTATTGGAATACTCTGGAAAAAGACAGGGAGGTCAATGCTTTGGTTTAGATTTGATGTCGAGACCACCTTAGGCAAAAGGATGGGTTAGTTCGTAAGGATACTCTGTCCTTATGAAACAAAAGATAAGGAGGGCGACAACTGAGTGCTTGAAGCTCTGAAACTCTTCTAGCTGATGTAATAGCTACCAGAAAAGAGTTTTCCATGATAACAATTTCAAGGAACAGGAAGCTGCAGGTTCCAAAGGGGAAAGAATCAAAGAAGCAAGAACTAAATTTAGGTCCCAAGGAGAAGGAGGATTTCTTATAGGAGGTCTGAGAAGAAAAACTCCTTTCAAAAAGGCTTTGCAAAGTTTGTGGGACATTAGGGCAGATTCAGAAATACCCACATGGAAGTTAGAAATAGCTGCCAATTGAACCTTAAGTGTAGATGGAGATGAACCTGCATGGAAGAGTTCAGCTAGAAAATCAAGGACTAGTTGGATGGAAGCGGTGAAAGGATCTATGTCCTTTCCTTGTGCCCAATATGAGAAGCGTTTCCACTTACTCAAATAAATCTTTCGAGTGGAAGATTTATGGGAAGCTATCAATATATCTCTAACAGAGTGAGATAATTGAGGAAGCCTGGCTACGGTTGGAACTGGAGGAACCAAGCAGTGAGGTTCAGAGAGGGAGGGAGCGATGAAACTGACCCGACTGATGGATCAAAAGATCTGGAACTAGGTCCAGATTCCAAGGTCGCTCAAGAGAAACGATGTAGAAAGGGGAACCACACTTGTCGAGGCCAGTAAGGAGCAATGAGGATCAAGGAGGCCTTCTGAGCGATAGCTTTCTGAATTACTTGAGAGATCAGTGGGAAAGGAGGAAATGCATACAGAAGTCCCCGGGGCCAAACTTGGACTAGAGCGTCTCTGCTGGGTTGGCCTGGTAAAGGGAATAGAGTGAAATATTCTCTGCACTTGCTGTTTTGGGGAGTAGCAAAAAGATCGCAGCAAGGCTGACCCCACTTGAGAAAAATTTCTCTCACTACAGAGTCTTTCAGAGACCACTCGTGAGGCATGAGAATAGCTCTGCTCAACTTGTCCACAATATGATTGGACTTCCCAGGGATGTGCGTTGCTATCAGAAACGCTGAGAAGAAATCGCCCATTGCCACAGTCTGAGTGCTTCTCGACACAGGGGTATGATCTGGTTCCGCCTTGTTTGTTGATGTACCACACTACAGACATATTGTCTGTCTGGATTGCAATTGTTCCCAAGGGAAGAGAGTCTTGAAGGGCTTGCAATGCTAAAAGCACTGCTCTCATCTCCAGAACATTTATGTGCAAGTGGCATTCGTTTGGTTGCCATGTGCCCTGGACTGTCCTGCCCTGATAATGCCCCCCCCACCCGATCAGGGAGGCATCCGTTGTCAGTGTAGCAACCGGAGGAGGTGGAACAAAGGGTCTTCCGACAGGAGCTGGGGAAGACATCCACCACATGAGATGCTTTTGCGCCTGCGTGATCACAATGGTGTGAGACATTGGAAGTTCCTGGTATGACCATTGAGTAAAAGCATCCACTGAAGGATCCGCATGTGGTATCTGGCTAACGGAAGGAGAGGTATGGGCGCTGCCATAATTCCCAACACCTTTAGAACTAACCTGGCTTTGATTCTGTTGTTGTTGAGAAGGAGTGATACCAATTTGTGAATGTCTGATATCCTTTGATGTGTTAGCCTTGCAGACATGTTTATAGTATCTAGATTTGCGCCTATGTAGGTAATAGTACGACAAGGCGACAAAACAGACTTTTCGCAATTTATTGAAATACCCAGTTTTTGACAAAGCGAAAAGTATAATCTCTGGCCATCAGAAGGAGATGCTTGGTGGGAGCTGTGAGGAGCCAGTCGTCCAAATATGGAAACACCTGGAATCCTTGTCGTCTCAGGTGAGAAGCTACCACTGCCATGCATTTGGTAAACACCCGGGGGGCAGTGGTGAGACCAAAGGGCAGGGCCCTGAACTGAAAATGACTGGTTCCCAGCCTGAAGCGGAGGAATCTTCTGGAGCGTCTGTTCATTTTTATGTGATAGTACGCATCCCGAAGGTCTATAGAGCACATCCAGTTTCCTTTGCCCAAAGGGGGGGGAAGGATGGATTGCAGCGTGACCATCCGAAATCTTGTTTTCTTGACTGATTTGTTCAAGACACTGAGATCCAATATCGGTCTCCAGTCCCCTGTTTTCTTTGGAACTAAAAAGAACCTTGAGTAGATTCCGGATCCTTGTTGGTCTGCTGGCACTGGCTGAATTGCTCTTTTGCAAGCAGTTTTGAAATTTCCAAAGCTGCTAGATCCCTTTGAGCGGGTGGAACATCTGGAAGGGATTTTTTTGACTGATTTGGAAAGCGAAGAAAGGGGATAGAATAGCCTTCGGAAATGATGGACTGTACCCATTTGTCTTGAGTCAGGGATAGCCAGGCTTCTGGGTACAGTGACAATCTTCCCCCGACTGCCTCCGAAGATGGGCAGTCGGGCAACACCTCAGGGATGCTGAAAGGGCTTGTCAGGAAGGCTTCCCGATTGCCCTGGTTCTGCGGACCCCCCCTGCCCCTAGGGCGACGTCTACCATTGTTATTCCCACCTCTGCCTTTGGTAGGAAAACGACTCTGTGCGTCAGGCGAAGTCCCTTGAGATTGTTTACGGAACCACATCTTTCCACCCTTCTGGCCTTTGGGGTAAGGCCTGGAAGGAGTCGAAAAACGGACTCCGTCGGCAGAAAGGGTCTTGCCATCAGTCTCGCACCTAGTCAGGGTTTCTTTCACTTGAGGACCAAAGAGAGATGATCCATCAAAAGGGGAGTTCGTGAAAGACGTCTTGAAAGGGTCCACAAAATTGCATAGCCGCATCCAGGCGTGCCTACGTAAGGCCACACCTGTCCCTGCGGCTCTGCTCGCTCCATCAGCCGCGTAAGAAAGGAGGCGCATGGAGGAGTTGGATATGGAATTAAGGGTAGCCAGCTGCGTGTTCATCTTGTCTTGGAAACCCGCAGCTGTAGGATCCTTTAACATTTCACTCGCTTCCTTGATCAAGTCCCTTTGAAGACGAGTGAAATGGCACAGGTAGTTCAGAGAACGCATGGTAAATGTCGCTGAGGAGAACATCCGCTTCCCGTACCTATCCATGGACCTAGATTCCTTGTTAGGTGGATGAACAGGTACTGAAGGATCAGCCAGTTCCTTCTTTGTGGCAGCAGCTACCACCATAGCATCCACAGAAACTCCTTTTGTTAAAAATTGCTTGTCTGCTGGAGCTGTGATGAACTTAGAGGGTCTCCTGGGAGTGGGGTCCACTGAATCAGGAGCCTTCCATGCCTTCTTAGCAACCACCTGCATGAGGGGGTCGAAGGAGGGACACCCAGGAGGTGGAAGGACGAGAGCCAAACGCCTCAAGATACACAGATTCGTCCTCCGAAGGGTTGAGGGCTGGCCAATTTCCCCTCTGTTTCAGGATCTCCAGAATGTCTGCAAATGAGACATCTTCAGAAGGGGAACGGGGAACCCTCAGAATCATCCAAATCTGTGTCTGGCGTGATGGACTCAGGTAAGTCAATGTGTTTCCTCTTACACTTCCTCTTCCGAGGGCTCTTCTGCCAAATCAGGAGAGGCCTCGGAAGAGGATGAAATCCCCACAGGGGCTCCTGAGGAGCTGGCTCTCTGCGGTCCGGGATGAGGGAGTGAGTCGACTTACCCTGAGGCAGCATAGAGGGAGGGGCGGACGGAGCCGACTGTGGAGTAGAGCCAGGCTCTAACACACTCCGCATGACCTCGAATGCACCCCTGTCAGGCAGAGCCAGAGGTCCCCGCTCCGAGGAGCTAAGAACCCCTCGGCACCGACAGTGATGGCTCCGAGGCCGATGTCGGAGCCGAACTCACCAGCGCCAAGCCCGAGAGGGAGAGGGGGTCGGACAAGGGTCCGATGCCACTCACCCTCGGAGCCGACGAGGAAGTCCGGCGCCGAGATTCTTCCAAAGAAGAAAAGCGGAGCCGGCAGCGGGCCGAAGACAATTGTATCGGCTCCGACGTAATCACAGTCTCGGTTGCGGCGCATCCCGGCTCCGAACTCAAGGCAGTCGAAGGAGGAAAATGTTGATGGACGGGGCAGGCATCGACTGATGAGTCGGGCTCTGAAGCATCTGGGCTAGTGCCTCGGACTTAAGTAGTCGACTCACTACCCTCTGAAGGTCATGATCCGACAGCCTCAATGACCTAGAGGAGTGAGACCTTTGGCTCCGTTCAGACAGCAGGGGAGATCCTGGAGCCGAATGAACGGAGCCAAGAGATGGTGACCTGGACCTCTTCCTAGTTGTCGGCTCCGAAGGTCTGGTCGGAGCCGACACGGGAACTTCAATAACCTCGGCTCCGGCGAGCGGGAGCCACAGAAACTGTGGACTGAGACATATCGGCTCCAGCCGGAGCCGATAAAGGCAAAGGTTGAGAAACCTAAGGTCTCGGCTCAGATGCGGGCCGAAGACCTAGATGCCTTAGAGGGCTTCCCTGTTGAAACAGACAGGGAATCCTCTGGCTTCAGTAAGCCTCTAAGAATTAATTTATTTTTTCTTTCCTGCAGGACCCTGGGGCTGAAGCCATGGCACACAGCACAGGAGTCCTGCAGGTGCAAAGGCCCCAGACAATAGACACAAGAAGTGTGAGCGTCTGTCAGAGACATTTTCTGACAGCACGCATCACACTTCTTGAATCCGGAGACCTTTGCTTCTTTAGACATTTTTGTCTGACAGGTGTACACAAACACGCACACAAACACACAAGTTATACCCTGTCAGGTTAACACAATAAATTTAGTAGTAATACTAGTAATTTAAAACTACAATAAACTACAATAAACACATACACTCCACTAGGGAAGGGAAGGCCTATAGGCCCAAGGGAAGAACCAAAGGTTCTTGGGGAAAGAAACGGAAATTTTTTTGGGTAGGGAATAAAAGTTTTCTAATCTACACTAACTAAGTAAAAATATTAACTTAAAGGGGTTTTTAAAGACTAATTTTCACAAGAAAAATAGTACTCACCAGGAACCGGTAGAAACAACCAACCTCGAAGCTGTAGCGGCAAACGAGATCTGAGGTAACTCTCGCCTAGCATTGTGGGATATAAGGGGAGCCTCGAGCCGGTGGAACCAACTCTCGAGCTTTTAGAGTGGCAGTCGGGCGAGGTCGGCTCCGAACCCATCCAGCAAGAATGAAGGCGAGATAGACAACTTAACATCTACAGTTTCCCCTGCCACCACTTTACAGTCTCCAATCTCCTTCAGACTGGCCCTTCTACATAAGATATAATCCATCTGTGTGTATCTTCCTCCACTCTTGTATGTCACCCTATGCTCCTCCCTCTTGTTAAGATACATATTCATCACAGCCATGTCAATCCTTTTTGCAAAATCCACCACCATCTGACCTTCTGCATTTCTTTGCTTAACACCATACCTACCCATCACTTCCTCATTCCCTCTGTTCCCTTCACCAACATGCCCATTGAAATCTGCTCCAATCACCAATCTCTCACCCTTGAGTACAGTCATTACCACTTCATCCAACTCACTCCAAAATTTTTCTTTCTCATCCATCGCACACCCAACTTGTGGAGCATATGCACTAACAACATTCATCATTACACCATCAATTTCCAGCTTCATAAACATCACTCTATCTGATACTCTTTTCACCTCCAAAACACTCTTAGCATACTGTTCCTTCAGGATAATGCCTACGCCATTTCTCCTTCCATCCACACCATGATAAAACAATATGAAACCGCCTCCGATACACCTAGCCTTGCTCCCCTTCCATCTGGTCTCTTGCACACACAATATACCAACCTTCCTTTGGTCCATCATATCAGCTAGCTCTCTCCCTATACCTGTCATACTGCCAACATTCAAAGTTCCGACCCTCACTATCACAGTCCTAGCCTTTACCTGCCTTCGGGCATGCCTTCCCCCTCTTCTCCTCCTTCGGCCAACAGTAGCCCAATTTCCGCCAGCACCCTGTTGGCCAACAGTGCTGATGGCGGTCATTGTTAACCCGGGCCTCGACCGATCTGGTATGTATTTCTGTACTGTTGTCTGCATGTATGATTTGGCAAAACTTTACGCCGGATGCCCTTCCTGACGCAATCATCCCCATTTATCCGGGCTTGGGACCGGCACAAAGAAATGCACTGGCTTGTGCATCGCCAGTGGCTGGGTTACTTTGTCCTCTCCTATTTAATATATTTATTAATGACCTCCACATCCCACTCACCATGCTAGTTTAGTTCAGTATGCAGATGACTCAACATTAACATGTGTGGCCTCAACAATAAATAAGCTCCTAAACATTACCCAAAAATCATTCTACTCTGTAGAAATCTGGCTCAAAGAATCAGACCTCCTACTCAACACCAAGAAAACTAAGTTAATGATTTTTACCTCAAAAAGTTGTCAAAATCAAAAGCATTTTTTACCATAAAGTCAGTAAATAACACTGTCATTGAAACTGTAATTCACAGTAAGCCTCTAGGTGCTATAATAAATGATAATCTCAAATATGACCAGCATATGCTGCACACTATAAAATATACACACCAGAAACTAGGCTCCCTTCATAGGGTCAATGGATTCCTTACAGATACTCTAGCCACCGCCTTCTTATTGCTGGCTGTCTTGTACGCCACTCCTATCCTACCAAACTTAAACAATACTCAAAGAAAGAAACTTGCGTTCTATTACAATAAAGTAGCTAAATTTTCCACCAGTCTCGCTCATAGGACCCACCATTCTCATAGCTTAAAGAAATTGAACTGGCTTGAATTACACAACTACCTAACATATCCACAAATAACTACAGCATGCAAACTCATTCATCATCAAGAAAAATGCCCTGCACTACAAAACATATTACTGCCATTCTGTCCAGCAAGGGACCGCCGTTCTAGTAACACATTCTTATTACTTACAAATAAATCAAATAATGTTGCATATGACTTACTTTAATCTAAAAAAATTGCTAAACTCTGTAATAGCATCCCCACATGAATAAAACTCTCAGTCAAACTCAATAGTTTTAAACCACTGCTTAAACAACATCTTAACCAGTCTTTGTCCTGCACATGCTCATCACAAGATTAAAACTTTGTATTCACAGTATGATACTCTGCAGATACTCTCCTTAAACAGAATACTCTCAACCTCTCAATGAAATGACAAAACAATTTTATACATAAATGCTGCCTGTACAATTTACTAAGTTGCACATGGGCTTTCTCTTTAGTTACTTCACCCTAAGTAAAATCTTAAAAAGTATAAATGTAACTACTGTTTGTGTGGAAATGTAAATAGAAATATAACTACTCTATGTTTAACAACAACTTAGTATAATGCAATGTAAGCAAACTGAGCTTTTCTCCCCAGGCCTCCATTGAAAATGGGTATTACTCAGTCGGACTTTCTCAGTAAACAAAGACAAAAATAAATAAATACTAAATAAATGTGGAAAAGCTCTTCAGTAACTGATTTTAACCACTATAGTTATTGTAAATACTCTTATTTTGATCCCTTATCCCAAGTCATGGCTTTAGCTGCCTTTGGACCAATGCATTACTCAGTGAATGAAATCCTCAGCGGGATATACTTGCAGGCATACCTTTGCTGTGTATAAGGTTTTAAGAATTTTAATTATGCTTGGAAGCCTTGTTGAAATGGGGTGTAAACCCCCTTATCCCCACTCTGTCCTTCTGAACCATCCGTAATTTTGCAGAATGTCCAGATTTTTGCCGCATATTTTTGGTCTGCTCCTCATAAAATCTGTGGATTTCTGGTAAACAAATGAGGATTAAATTCACTTAAAAATAGGCCATTTGAGTTTCAACTTCGTATCCTTCAGAAAAATGCATGCTAATGCAAAACCTGTTATTCTAGCAAGTTTCTAAGTTTAAAAGACTGATATATAAAATATATTCCTGATTTTGGGCCATTTCCCCACCCTCCATTACTTCTGGCTTTATCTGGAATTCCTGCACTAAAAGGTTGAAAGGTATGTGCCCTGCCACACCTCTCATTTAATATAACATTCCCTGAGGTCACAGGACCTTAGGGAAACTATGCAAATTGATTAACAGTTCTTTTCTGCAAGGTACAAAGCTAGCCACTCAGCATTGTAAACATTTATTGTAGATGATTTGGTTTATGTGAAAATCTGGCCACCTATATAAATTGGACAAAGGAGGTTAATGGCAACAAAGCACTACTGCCAAACAAATACAGTACAGAGAAGCAACAAACCTGGAAAATGCACCGATATGGAAAATGTAGTGATGTAAAATATAGCACACAGCTGCCAGTGATAATTTTGATCTTGTTTCATTGCACTTGTTGCTACGTCATTATATCACTTGATGTAGGTGAGGATGAAAAACACAGCTGAATCTTACAGGAAAATGGTCTACTTGGTAGTGTTATGAATATCTGATTAATAAAAGCATTTGGGAGAACAGAATTTACACCTATGGTACTAACACAGGTGATGGAATAGAAGAACCATAACATGGGGATTCCAAGACTGTGGACAGCCTGTGAACACTCTCTCCTTACAACTCCTCAACTCTCTATTTGAATCTTCATAATCAGGAACCATCAGACTGTAATCTCATGTTAGTGGGGACCCTGATTAAATCAACTAAACATCTGGATATGTCAGTCCTTAACTAGCTAAGTTTTTACTCTATAATTAGAGCATTTCTTTACCTGGATACTTCTACAGCAAAGGCACATGGCATTTTGAGGCCTAACTTTATTAGTAGTAAAGGCAGCACATGGTAAACAATTGTGTACTAGCTAAAATCTAATCATGGCTAATGACCTGGAACAAATGGACTTAAAAACAACCAAAATAAGCTCTCACAAATAGCCTCACCTGAAAAAGAAACCTTATCGAAAAAGCAGCAAACATTAAAACAAGATACAAGTAAATCTACCTCTAAGACAAAATCTGAAGGGGCCTATTCCATGGATGACCTGAAATCTGCTCTAATGTCTATACAGACTGCCATTCAAAAATTTTCAGACCAACTGACAAACTTGGAAACTTCACTGGAACAAATTAGTTTCTCGTTTAGATCATGCTGTATTCGAATCAACAGCCAATGAGATGAAAATCGAGGAACTCCAAAAACAGCTAAAAAATGAATCTGTTCTAGAAGACATGCAGCAAAAGCTTACAGACTTTGAAGCTCAGGGTAGAAGAAACAACATCCTCATAAAAGGAATTCCTGAAACATATGACCAAACACAACTTCAGGATACTTTAAAGCATATTTTTTAGTTCCCTGCTGGATAACCAGTCCATTTGCAAATACACTGTAATAGAGAGAGCACAGAGAGCTCTCCGAAGATCACAAAATCCAACCAATCCTCGCCAGGTCTATTCTAAGATATTAAACTATCAGCATGTTCAAGAAATCTTACATGCAAAACAAAAAGGATCATTAAATTGGAATGGACACAAAATTACATTTGCACAAGACTTACCAATGCAAATTAAGCAAACAAGACAACTGCTTGCTCCATTCTGTGTCTTTCTTCTTGCCAAAAAGGCCAAATTTCAAATGAAATATCCTAGCACCTTATCCTTCTCAAAAAACAACCTGAAATTCTTAATTAAAATGCAGTCAAAATGTAAAGCTGCCTTTCTTTGAGCTTTCAGAGAACTCCCTAAACTCTGAGAAGGGAAAACTGTAAATGAAAACCAAAAAGAAAAGGTGTAACTCACCTAACTGCAGATTGACTTAAACCCTCATTTAAATCGAAGAGCGCTGCACAAAGAAGCCTTAAATGGCTTTTTGGTAAAACAGTTTCCTTCCTGCATCACTGAAATCACTGTTTTCTTTCAAACTGTCATGGCAGGGTCTCCAAATGGCTGTCTGTGAGTTCCATTGCAATATTCCAAGCTACTGATAGTAACAGTTTAATTTGGCAAGCCTGGAAACGCATAGTGCAGTCTGTTTGGTCCTACCTATCTCATTTGCTTGTAGTCCCCCTTATGCTGTTGCAGTCGGCACTAAATCACTTCCTCTTCACATCCTCTCAGAGAAATGGACCTATAATTCAACAGAATTGCTTTTCAACATTCTAGGATGGAGGAATAAAGAATAAAGAAGTCTGGGACATTTATTAACCTATATCCACGTACAGGCAAGTGTTTCTCTTAGTGAACTGGCCTTGTGATGATCATTTGGAAAACGTAACAAACAGCAAACAACTAATGGCCCTCAAGTTAAATAATTACAAATTAATTCAAATGCAGTAATATGTGACTTGCTCTTAATAAATAATTATAAACCAACTATTAAACAGCTAGTTAGTAATCTAACTACCTTACATATAGTGTTGAATATGAAGGGATGCAGTTTTTGGGTGTGCAGGGTAAAAAGGGAAGAGGGAAAAAGAAAAGGGATATTGTATTGCATTTGGGCAGTTTTTGAACTGTTTGACAATAATCCTGTCTGAATAACAATAAGGCTCATAAGACCTGATAAACCACTTTTTAAATAACACAGCCAATCAAGGGAAGTCATGCATTTCAATATGTAAAATAGTTACCATCTCAGTGACTTTAAGTTATTGAGTCTATGGTTTTTGCTAAACTATTAAGTCTTGAGGAGGCATTTTGGAAGTTCAAGTAAAACGGAGAGAAAGAAAAGGTATTTAAACGCTGCCATTATGTTAAAGACTTTTATTAAATTGTGCCTGGTGCTGCTTTGTATTTCTTTCTTTTGCCAATAAAAATCATGTGCAAGGTAAACGCCACCATCAGATATTTCCCTGCTGTCCCAGCCTCCTCTAAGTACCTGCCTGCATAGATAGGTCAACCTAGTTCTCCCCAAGTGACCTCATACAGTTACGTGGTGGTAATAAATGTAGCAGCGTTTGGCGAAACTGTTTTTTTGTTTTTGTATGTGATGGTACTGGGTATACACAATATAAATCAATCTATTCTTAACAGTAAATAGTGGACTTTGAAAGTTACCTTATGGGTTCAAACAATAGATTCAAAAACTTTGTGATATTTTGGGACCCTTATCCGCTTATTATTCTGTAAAATTACCTAAATAATAGCAACACTGAGCTTTATTGCTAAGTTGCTATATTATCGTAATAAGCCAGTGTTAGGAGGCTAATTAACATGTCGTTCTTCCAGTTGCTTAATACTTCTAGTTGACTCGTAAATATAGTATAAGAAATGGTGGCATTGTAATTTTGTCTGATCAGTTCTTTGCCAAAGTGATAATTATTTCAATTCATTTGTGAAGTTTTTGAGACTTTACCTTAATCAGTCACCTATAGAGGACTAGCATACTGTTAGTGTCCAATATTCAACCTTACAATCATAAATAAATGCAACATGAAATGCTTGAATTATCTGCAATAACGGGTTTAGGTTTTTTATATAAGAACATTTTATAGCTGCCTCATTTTTAGGCAGCAACTACACATGTTTAACCCAGGCATGTAGGTATTAACGCCTTACATACGAAGAGTATTCATTCTAAACATGTAAAATGGAGTGTAGTAGTAGAGTGTTTTGACTGTGTGGTACTTCACATCTTGAGTTCAGTGGATTATGTATATATTGCTGTTGTTTTTAATTGTAATGTTAGGGCTTTTACATCTTGAGTTCAGTAGATTATGTATATTGCTGTTGTTTTTAATTGTAACGTTAAGGCTTTTTGATTACTGTATTATTAGTTCCAGTTTAAAATTTTGTAAGTTAGCTGATATAGTACTTATCTTGCTAAATTTTCTCTCAGTCTTAATAGTTATGTGATCAGGCACAGCAGTAGCGCTGAGAGACTTTAGTGCTACAGAACATTTCAAAATGTTAAATTTCTGTTCTTATATTTTCTACTGCATTGGGAGGAAAGGACTTCCAAAATTCACTTTCACATTACTATGGACCAAGTTTAAAATTAGAGGATGTGGGAGATAGATTCATGGAATATCAAAGGTCTGCAGGATAAGAAGAAAATTAAATTAATTGTACACTTACTCTACCAATCACTCACAGATATTATCTTTCTCCAAGAAACACACTTAATGACAACTGGAATAAGGATTGAGATAATACTCGGATAACCTCAATTATTGCTTCTGGTAGTAAGACAAACTCAAAAGGAGTAGCCATATTTGTCAAAAAACATTCAATGGGTTATTCTTGATTATTGATCTGACAATATTGGAAGATGGTGTTATTTTCTTTGTGTAAACTCTATATCCTGTAGACCCACACTCTTCATAAATATCTGTGGTCCTTGCACTAATCAACACGAATTTATCATACAACTATATCACTTAGTATTAAAGTTTCCTAATCATGATTATGTGATAGAGGGACTGGAATACTGTTATTGACCCTTTAAAGGACAGATCCAGCAAGAATAAGTCACACGATGCTTAAGCGTCACTGGCTTTAGAGGATCTAATGTTAAACTTTACCCTATCTTTCCCTTTTTGCTCAAAGGGTTACTCTAACTGGGTCTATATTATAAGATTGATAGTTGAAAACATCTAACACCATATGGTCGACACCATATGATCGATGTCTTCAAACATCGGACTTATAAAAAAAAAAAAAAAAAAAAAAAAATTAAAAAGTACCCTAACGCGTTTACTTACTTAAATATACCAACTCTGAGACTGCACTACATTGTAGTAAACAGAAATCTCCCCTTACAGAGATTTCCGTTTACATGTTCGATGTACACTTTCTCTATTCTCGTGTCGACAATATCAGCTTCAATATTGTCGGCTTTCGAAAATGTAATATATACCCCTCTAACTCTGGTAATAAATACACATACTATTCCTCATGTTATAAATCATGGTCCAGGATTGATTTTTTTCCTGATTTCAGAATCTCTACTAAAAGAAGAAACCATATATTCAGCCAACCCCAGATTCCTTTCTGACCACTCTAAGATAACTCTAAAAATTATCCCTCCGAAAAATCCTCCAAAAGCTAGCATTTTCCTGACATGGCCACTGAAATTCAAATCTTCTTGACAAAGCGGAAGTAGTAAAAGAAATTAATAGTGACCTAGAAGAACTGGAATCCAGACTTCCAACCTCGGACATTACACTAGATGTTATGTGGGTGGCTAGTAAGGCCAAAATCAGGGGAGTGCTGATTCAAAAAGCTTCTTATTACAAAAAGCTTTCCAAAGAAAAATAAACTAAAATAAAATACAAAATCCAGGAAACTGAAACATCACTTCAACTAAACTTCACACCTGAATTAGAAAACCAACTTTTCAATCAACAAAAGAAGTTATACTTAATGCAGTCACAAAATCTCTTTTTCCTGGAAATGAAATTCCTCGTTAATTACTCTGAATGGCCTCAGCAGCCCTCAAAGTTACTTGCTAGACTTATTAACATTCATCAACCCTCCCAGTGATTTTGCAAATTACCTATAATAATGAACTGTTTACTACCAACCAACACATACTGCACATATTTGAAAAACTATACAAGAAACTATATGGACAGCAAGATATAATCTCATCAGAGACCTACAACACCTTCTTTAACAATCTTAAATTTCCAAAGACTGAAGAACATCATGCTGAGCTCTTGGAGGCCCCCTTCATATTACAGGAAATTGCTGAGGCAATTAAAAGCTTAAAAGGAAACAAAGCCTCAAGTCCTGATGGCTTTACATCAAACTTTTATGAAACTTTTGCTCCTAAACTGTTCCCCATCCTTCTTAAAGTTTTCAATCATATTAGTAAATTTGGCTTCAAAGACTTGTATCTAAACAACTCTAAAACTATCTTTATTCATAAACCCAACACTGACAAATTTAATCCAACAAACTACAGACTAATATCTCTTATTAATGTAGATATTAAAGTCCTTTCCACGGTACTAGCAAATAGACTTATAAAAGTCCTAACCACAATTATATCCCCAGAGCAACCAGGTTTCATTAAGGGGAAACAAACTTGGGATACCACCCTCACTTTGGATGCAACCACACAGCTTTTGGTGAAAGATAAGCTTCCCAGATATCTTCTGGAACTTGATCCTACTAAAGCTTTTGATAGAGTTAATTTAGACTTCTTGTTTTTGACTCTACAGCATTTCAACATTCCAAATGCATTCATAAATATAATTAAAATACTTTATAACTCTTCGTATACTACACTAGTCATCAATAAATCCTATTCTAACAAAATAAAATTAAGTAATGGTATAAGGCAAGGTTGCCCCCTTTCACCATATCTCTTTAATATTTATATTGAACCTCTATTCATCTGCCTATCAAAAAAAAAACTTTCATCATATACCCAGTATACTGAACAACAACCTTGTATTATCAGCTTTTGTTGATTACCTCAATATATATTTTCAATTACCTAGTACTGACTTAAATAAAATCTTAAAAAGTATTGACATCTTCTCAAAAGCATCCAACTATGAAGTCAATCCCTCCAAATCTCATCCTTCCAATTAACCCACTAGGTCACAACTCATCTCACTTTCCAAATACTGAAATTAAATTAAAATATGGATTCCAGTATTTAGGTATAAAGTTTGAACATAATCAAAAAAATTCCTTTCAAAATAATCTTTGTAAAACTTGGATGAATATTAAACATGACCTGGATAAATGGAAAAACATCAAGCTCCCCATCTTATCTAAAGTAGCAGTGATAAAAATGAATATCCTTCCCAAAATGCTATACCAATTTAATGCAACTAATTCTATTATTCCTATGAACTTCATTAAGAAAATTAATAAAACTCTAACTACATGTATCTGGCTTCCAAAATCTCCAAGAATCGCTCTGTCAAAACTAATGTTTCCAAAGAACAAGGGAGGACTAGGTCTACTGGACTTCAAATTATACCATGACATATGTGCCAATCAAATCAATTTAATTGCTGACCATAACCCCAGTAACTTAACCCACTCTCCACAATGGATTAATTTATGGTATGCTCATGCAAGATCACTAAACATTAACCCCAAATCCTTACCTTTCATGGATAAATCCATACAACCCCTAGTGACATTTTTAAAAGTTAAAAACAAGATGTTATTGGTTTCATACAAGCTAATTTCTGCTATTAAATACCAATCTTCTCTCACATATGCTCATTATTGGAAGGACAAAAATCCTAGATTAACTGATATTCAACTCTCTCATGCTTTTAATAACACAAACACATTCTCACCCATCAGGAAACTTGTGTATACCCAGTTAATGATACACAATAATGCCTACTATACACCAGAACGTCTAAACAAATTCTTCCCAAACATCTCTCCTCTCTCCTTTATGTCCACCACAGTTGGCTGATCTCTTGCATATTCTCTGGTACTATAAATATGCACAGAACCTATGGAACTCATTAAGGATCAAACATAAGAAAATGGGATATGGGAAATCTACTCTTTCTTGAGAATTTGCTATACTGCATGTGAGTCCAGTTGATGTGCCCAATTTTGACTTGAATATCCTGATTGCTCTCCTTACTTTAGCCAAACTCTATATTACTCAAAACTGTCTAGACAGAACTGAAATAGAATGGAAGAGTTTTACTAACATGGCATCTAAATATATCATATCACACAAGCTGATTATAGGCAATTGAAACAAGTGCGTGAAATATCTCAATTTTTGGAATCTTATCCTACGACACATTTTGAAATAAATTATAGCAGGAACATATCTGTCAACCTGTTTCTGCTTAGTTTTGGAGGTCTTTTCCTCTTGAGAATTAACAGGTGGAAGTTTCCGATGGTTTCATTCCTGATTTTCATAGTAATGAAATGTTTATTTACTAATTCTAACAAACTGCAGCACTATATGTAAATAGCTGTATATATGTTAATTAAATGTATCCTCTTATTCACCACTTATTTCTAAATGTATGCCTGTTATACTCTAAAGAATTCTAACTGTGTGTATATGTGACCTGATACTTTAGAAACTTGATTTCTGATATTTCAAGAAATTTAAAGGCATTTATTTGCTATTTGTCATATCAGTGGTTTATCTGTCCATAAGAAATTGTCATTTTGTAAGTTTTCGCCACAGAAATACCTCACAAAGAGGATTACTGGCCTCAAACAAATGCCCTACACTGACCGCCTCAAAAAACTCCAGCTTTACTCCGTAGCATATCGCCTACTCCGAGGTGATCTCTGCCTAACATATAAAGCTATGTCAAACCCAGAGCTGTTGGACATGCTACACCTAAAGAAATCCCAATCCCTCCAATCTACACACTCTAGGGACCTAAACCTTGTCACCACAATAAACAGGACATGCTGGAGGGATAGATTTCTGTCCCAGAGACTTCCTATACTCTGGAACAAACTACCCATCTATGTCAAGCAAAGTTCTTCATTAGCACTCTTCAAGAAAAATCTTGATGAGTGGATGGGAAATAGGAAATACACCCCGGGGATCACTTCTGTGTCCCTGCTCGACAGTGGCACAGGAAATAACTTTTTTGGGTGGCGTACGCTATGGAACCTTGCTGGCTAGGCTTACGTAGGCCCTTGGGCCGATAGCCTAGTACCTACCTATGAACCTATGAACCTATAAATATTGGAAAATGCAATAAAATAAAGGTTGGAAAAAATAAGAACCATAACATATTTGTCTGATGCCTCTCTATTGCTTTTTTTGATTGGTAATTATATTTTATGCAATCTAGATAGGTTTGAGATAGTCACCAGATGTACTACTGTTGTGGCTACATTCTCATGGCTGAAGGGACATAGTCCTTTCAGCCAAAGTAGTCTGGTCTGTTATATTTGCCAAGGCTAAATTCTAGTGGGGAAAAGGAGCATCTTTTTGGGAACAGATTCTACCCCCGTCAGTGTAAATAGGTTAGATTGTATTGACTGAAGGGATCTAGTCCTTTAAGCTAGATTCCCTTGGATGAAAGGATTGCAGTCATTAATAAACACGAGGTAGACTGATGTAATGAATACAAATTAATACAAATGACTTGATCCTTTCATAGCATAGAAACTAGCTGTTTTAATACTCTAGACTGTAAGAGAGAAAGTTAAAAAAGATAGTTTCCATGCTCTGACAGGACCAAGTCATTAATTTTTCTGCCAGAGGAATACACCCTGCTTTTTAAAAGTTGCCTGTACTGATTATCATGAGGGAAATATATGGGAAGATAAATTATTACTGGCATTTTGGAAACATTGTATTTTTTCAGTTGCACAAAAGAATACAGCCAATAGCACGCTGCTGGGAGAAAAAAATACCTAGCTCTTTCTTTACTTGCTGTCATGCATTTTTCCTTAAAATATTAGATTTTGGTGGGGAAAGGGCTGACATCTAAGAAGTGGGTTCTTGCTTCCATTTTATAAACATACAACTTTCCATTTGTTGGAAGAACTCCAGTTAGTAATAAACATAAAACAGACCATTTTAGTAAAAATAAAGATATTTCATAATCATAGCAAGGGTGTAGGAATATCTTAGGTTGCAAAAGAACATGAAATTCTAGTGAGAGAAATGACTCTCCTTCACAAAAGACATTTTACCTTGATTTTACAAAGCACACTATGAGGTCCTTTCAACAAGCAGAATCCAGCCTAGTCTCTAAAAGTGAGATAAGCTATAGTGTTAGGAAGGACCATTTATCAGGAGACCAATGCACTATATTATTTTTGCTGAAGGGCGTTAGTCATATTTGCAAAGGGAATGCATCCAGCTTTTTAAAAGTAGGCTATGCTGATTATAGTGAGGAAATGTAAGGAAAGATAAATTCTTTATGGCACTTAGAAAGTAGATTGTGATCCATTTAATGAAAAGAACCTAGCTATGAATATACATATCAAATATTCTGCTCTTGGAAGAATAATTTACCTATCTCTTTAATACGTTGTAGTTTGATTTTGCCATGGATGTTTACGATGTTGAGTTGCCAGCCCGGTGCCCAACCTTCAAAGGCACACCCACTCATGTATGCACCTACCTGCATGTCTTTAAAGTTCATTGGACCATGGGGAGGACATGCAGACTCCACACAGAAGGTGCCCCAGCCGAGAATCGAACCGGAGAGCCTCTTGCTGTGAGACGACAACACTAACCACTGCACCACCACAGTCATATGCTCCTACCCATTCTAAAGATCCCAATTCCAGTTGGTTTATCTCTGTTACTATATTCAAATACAATTGGTTTAGATTTTGATTTCCATTTTCTAGTAATAGTTTTTTTGGCAGCCACCATAATTAGACTCAGCAAGGCTTTAATGTGTTCAGGCAATTCTGATTCTGTATTATAGCTCAGAAAAATTTCCATAGATACATCAATTTGCTCAGTGAGTATCTCTGATACAGTAGTCTGCAGGGAATCTTTAAAGTCTGCCAAGGCATTACACTCTCAGAAAATATGTTCCCAAGTACCTCTTTCTTCCCCTCACACCTCCATTTGCTGTCTACCAAAGGAAAATTTCTCAGGAGTCTACTCAGGGTATAAAAATAACTATGTAAACATTTCCAAGCAAAAATCCTAAATCTTCTGGATTTTGTTGCATAGCTGGGAGACATACATATATTTGCTCATTGTTTCTTTGTGAATTGCTTATCCGACCTCTCTTCCCAATCTTTTCTAACCTCCTCTGATTGATTCTTATAGTTATTATGCAATATGTTAAATGTTCTACTAATTATTATTTTTTTTTAACAGCAGCTTCTGTTCCAGATTCTACTAAAAACTCTACCAGTGCTGGTCGTTCATTTAGGACCCCCTATTTCTTTCTCTTTGCCTATACTCTGATATCAGTCCTTGATAAGTACGACAATCTCTAACTTGCAGTCAAAAAAAATCTCGATGTCTCCCCATTCTATTGCTTTCCCTCTCTAGTAATTTGCTCCCCATACCTTGGTTCGTTTGCCAGTTTTCTCTAGTAAATTTTAGCCCCGTCTTGCCTATAATCTGTATCCCTAATTGCAGTCATGACAATGTTAAAAATAAAAAAGGAAGAGGTGAAACCAAATCCAAACCAAGTGTACATTTTATTCAAACAGGTTTAGCACTTTCTTCCAAACTGATAATAGGACTTGTTCAGAACAATCTCAAAGTAAAACACTTCCATTTATATAAGCACCTTAAAAAGCCAATTAATTATAACTAATCTACCATTAAAGAGACTACATTTAAACCAATATATAATGTTGCAACTTAAAGTAACTACACATATATGTACTTTGTCACCATTGATGTTTCTAACCTTTTTTCGGTTATACCTCATGATGTGGGATTAACTTGGTTAGACAGGTAATTATTTTTATCCAGTAAACTTGAAGGTATCAGGATTACCACCATGATGACTTTAATGGAGGCTGTTCTTAACGACAATTTTATTTTTTCGAAGGTCAACTATATAAACAAAAAACTGGGGTAGCAATGGGGGCAGCATGTGCCCTCATGTTTGTGAATTTGGTTGTGCTATTGGGAGAACAATTATGTGTTTAAAAAGAAGTTATGTCCTTACCATAACGTTCCATGTGGAGTGTTCATCTCGCCTTGGTTATTACACATGGGTTCGGAGCCGATCCTCGGCTCCGTGCCGGCCGACTGCAAGCTCTGCATCGAGAAGAAGCTCGAGGACATCCAATACCCACAATTCCCCTCTGCCTTTACCTCAGATCTAGTTTGCAAGCAAACCAGACATACAGCACGCACACCTGCCAACTATCTACATAAAAGAACATATATACCAACATACCAAGAGTATGACAGTAACAGCAATACTGCAACAGCAGAAGGAGAATACTCCAGACCAGGCACCAAATCGAACGTTCTTCCTAAGGGTGGGAAGGGTGGGAGTGTAATAACCAAGGCGAGATGAACACTCCACATGGAACGTTATGGTAAGGACATAACTTCTTTATGTGAGAGTGTTCAATCTCGCCTTTGTTCTTACACATGGGTAGCGTCCCTAGCTCCATGATCCTGAGGAACTCAAGGGAGAACGTTCTTGAGCACAGTGGAACCAAAGGTTGCCCTATCCCTAGAAACCCTGTCCACTTTGTAATGAGAAATAAATGTATGTGGTTTAGCCCAAGTAGCAGCCGCAAATGATGTCTAAAGGTAAACGAGCTGCATGAGCCAAAGATGTAGAAATTGATCTGGTAGAATGTCCTTTGGGTTTTGCTGATAATGTTTGATCAGAATTCTCATAAACATAAATGATACAATCAGTTAGCCACTTTGAAAGAGTTCGTTTCGTAACTGCAAGACCCTTTCTGCTGTCAGCAAAAGCTATAAACAGCTGATCAGATTTCCTGTGATCTTTTGTTCTATCCAAATAAAATCTGAGTTGTCTATGGACGTCCAGTTTGTGCAGCATATACTCTAATTTATTAGAGTGGTCTTTAAAGAAGGTGGGTAATTCAATGGACTGGTTAATATTACTAGTAGAACAAACTTTGGGAAGAAAGGATGGATTAGTGCGTAGGGATACTCTGTCAGAATGAAAAATTAAATAGGGATGTTTGACTGAAAGGGCCTGTAGCTCAGACACCCGTCTAGCCGATGTAATAGCCACCAGAAATAATGTTTTCCATGACAAAAATTTCAAAGTGCAACTTGAAGCTGGTTCAAAGGGTGGTAACATTAATTTAGAGAGCAATAAATTTAAATTCCATGGTGATGTTGGACTTCTGACTGGTGGTCTGATATGAAAAGAACCTTTTAAAAGGCTTTACAGAGCCTGTGAGCCATAATAGGTGCACCACTTTCTTCTATATGATAGCTAGAAATGGCAGCCAACTGTACTCTTAAGGTAGCGAGAAGCTCCTTCCTGAAATAATTCGGTTAGAAATTCTAAGACCTTATTCAACGGAGCTGTAACAGGGTCCAACTGATGTGACTCGCCCAGATGACAAAACGTTTCCATTTACTAGTATAAGTCTTTACAGTGGAAACTTTATGAGAAGCTACCAAAATATCTTGAACCGCCGATGTAAGGGAATTGACCTGGCTAAAAAGGGAAGCGGAGCAGCCAAGCTGCTAGATGGAGAGATTCCAGGGATGGGTGAGGAACTCCTGACGAGTGAGTCAGTAGATCTGGCTCTGGGTCCAGCATCCAAGGTCCCCGAATGCGGTGACGCAAGAGAAAGGGAACCAAATTTGACGAGGCCAGAACGGAGCAATGAGAATTATAGTCCTCTGAAGGTTGTTTGCTTTCTGCAGAAACTTTGCAATCAGGGGAAATGGAGGAAAAGCATATAGGAGACCCGGGGCCAATCGTGCACCAGCGTCCCTTGGGACTTCCCTGGAGGGTAATAGGGCAAAGTAGCTCCTGCATTTGGCGTTCATTGGAGACGCAAACAGATCGCAGGTAGGCTGGCCCCATTTGCGAAAAACCTTTTCCGCAACTGACTGTTTGAGGGACCACTCGTGAGGCAATAGTATTGCCCTGCTCAGCCTGTCGGCTATGACGTTGGATGACGCCGGGATGTGCGTTGCGATCAGAAAGCGACCGGTGGACTCTGCCCATTGCCAAATTCTCATGGCCTCTCTGCATAGTTGGTAGGACCTGGTTCCCCCTTGCTTGTTTATGTACCAGACTACGGACATGTTGTCTGTCTGAACTGCAATGGTCCCTGGAGGAAGAAGGGGAGCAAAGTGTTGCAACGCCAAAAACACTGCCCTCAACTCCAGAACATTGATGTGCAGATTGTACTCCAGATTGGTCCATTCGCCTTGGACTGTCTGTCCCTGAAAGATGCCCCCCCACCCTATCAGGGAAGCGTCCGTGGTTATCATTGCTGACGGTGTGGGTAGCACAAATGGTCTTCCGCTGGATAGGTTGCAAGTCTGTAACCACCACATTAGGTGTGATTTGCACGTTTCCGTTATCAATATTTCGTGAGTCAGTGGAAGTTGTTGGAATGACCATTGTGCAAATAGAAGCCATTGTAGCACTCTCATGTGCAGTCTTCCCAATGGTATTGCTATGAGAGAAGCTGCCATGAGACCCAGAACTTTCAGAACAATTCTTGCTGGGGATTTCCTGGACGACAGCAGAAGGGAAATGTTGGATTGAAGTGCAACTATTCTTTCTGTCGGAAGTTTTAGAACTAACTGACGAGTGCCTAATTCTGCTCCTATGAATAAGATATGCTGTGATGGCTGTAGCAAAGATTTCTCGAAATTTACTGAAATGCCAAGGTGTGTACAAAGTTGTAGGGAGTAATCCCTGGCTTGTATCAGTTGACGCCTGGTGGTGGCAGACAGGAGCCAGTCGTCCAGATACGGAAACACCTGGAATCCTAGGCGCCTCAGATGAGACGCTACCACTGCCATGCATTTGGTGAAGACCCTGGGGGCTGTGGTCAGGCCAAAGGGCAGGGCTCGAAACTGATAGTGACTGGCTCCCAGCCGAAGCGCAAGTGATCTCTGGACGCCCTGGCCATTTTGATGTGGTAGTATGCGTCCTTCAGATCTATTGAGCACATCCAGTCGTCCTTCCGTAAGAATGGAAGGATCGATTGAAGCGTGACCATTCGAACTTTTCCTTCTTGACAAAGGTGTTGAGATGACTTAGGTCCAGAATTGGCCTCCAGTCCCCTGTTTTCTTTGGAACTAAAAAGAACCTTGAGTAAGTTCGAATCCTATTTGGTCCGCTGGGACTGGTTGGATGACTCTTTTTCTAGCAGCTTTGAAATTTCTGTAGCTGCTGGGTCTCGCAGATGGGGTGGTACATCTGGGAGTTTCTCTTTGGAATGGGGTGGACAGAAATGGGATTTTGTAACCTCTGATAACAATGCTTTTTACCCAATTGTCTGAAGAAAGGTTTTGCCAGGCCTGAGGGTATAAAGCTAAGCGACCCTTGACTGCCTCCAGAGCAGGACAGTCGGGCCTCCTCTCAGGAGTGCTGAAAAGGTTTGCCAGGGAGGTTATCCCTGTCACCTTGGTTTTGCGGACCCCCTCTGCCGCCAGGGCGGCGTCTTCCACCTCTGCCCCCCCCTCTGCCTCTAGAGGGGGCATCACCCTGTGTGTTTGGAAAAGACCCTTGGGGTTTACGAAACCACATTTTCCCACCACGTTGCCCTTTGGGGTACGGTCTGGAAGGGGTGGAAAAACGGACTCCGACAGCAGACAGAGTCTTTCCCTCCTGTTCACACCGGGTAAGGGTCTCCTTTACTTTAGGGCCAAAAAGTGTGGCTCCATCAAATGGGGCGTTAGTAAAGGAAGACTTGAAGGCTTCCAAGCGAACATAAGCGCATCCAGGATTGCCTACGAAGAGCAATCGCTGAAGCGCTGCCCTACTCGATCCTTCGGCTGCATAGGATATCAGCCTCATGGACGAAGTTCACAATGGACGTAAGGGTGTTGAGATGCGCTGTAACTTTCTCTGAGACAGCGGCATCTGTAGCACCCTGGAGGGTATCTCCCAACTCTTTGACTAGATCCCTCTGTAAACGTGTAAAATGGGTCAAATAGTTCAGGGAACGCATAGAAAGCCGCTGAACTGAAAATGCGCTTCCCGTATCTGTCCATGGTCCTAGAATCTTTGTTAGGCGGATGGACAGATGAGGAAGACTCCGACATCTCCTTTTTCGTGGCGCTGCCACCACCATGGCGCCTACGGAACTCCTTTGGTAAGGTAAGCTTTGTCCTGTGGTGCCGTGATGTACTTATTTGGCTTCCTAGGGACAGGTTCCACTGTGTCAGGAGTCTCACGCCTTTGAGCAATTAAATCCATTAATTCATCAAAGGCGGAGTGACCCAGGAGGAGGAAGGACGGGCACCAAATGCCTTCAGCAAAACTGACTCATCCTCAGAAGGGGGGAGGGCTTGCCAGTCACCTCTCTGTTTAAGGATCTCCAAGATGTCAGCAAAAGAGACATCCTCTGAAGGTGACTTACGGGACCCTTCTGACTCATCTAAGTCAGTATCAGATGTCAAGGATTCTTGTGGAGAATCCAAGTGTCTCCTCTTACACAGTCTTTTCCTAGGAACTTCTTCGTGGGGAGCATCCGAAGAAGCCTCCGAGGAAGAGGGGGCACCCTCCAGGGGTGGCTGAGACACTGGTGCCCGACGCTTGGACGTGGCCGTGGGTGCAGAGGAGGATAACGGTCCTTTGCGGGGAGGAGAAGCTGTACCTGCTGATGTGGTTGTCTGAGTAGACAACACCTTCCTCATGAGGTCGAAGGCCCCGGGTCCCGAGTCGAGGTATCTCCCGGTTCCGAAGAAATGGGAAGAATCCCGAAACAGGAGCGAAGGCACCGACCCGAGGACGGAACCGAATCGATCCGTGCGAGGCCCGAGAGGAGAGTCGGAACCGAAACATCGGTCCGACTCTCGGTCACGGTTCCAAGGACAGATCTTCGGACCCGAGACTCCGGTACGGATCGGATGGAGTCGAGGTAAACGGTACCGACCGAGAAAAGGACGGTTCTGGCACCGAGGGCTCCACAATCATCAGGTCAGCCTCTTCCGGCTCCGAAGACTGAACAGGTCTCGGAGGAGGAACAGATGGAGATAGTGGCAGGCCTTCAAGTCTCGACATCAACTGAGAGGAGACCGAAATAAGCTTGGACAGGGCCGTATGCTCCATAAGTTTCTGCACCACACGGTCCACGTCGGTGTCGGAAAGGGCTCTCGAAGAACGAGTCGAAGGGATCGAAGACGGAGCCGACCTCAATAGAGTCGGTGGAGGGAGCTCCGTCACCGGTTCCAAGACCCGAGGCTCGAAACTGCCAACAGTTGAACACTCGGCCCCGAAGTCTGTGGAACCGGTGATCCAACTAAACTCGAAGAGCTCGGAGCCGATGTCTTTGGCTCCGACGTCTTCGACCCCTTCAAGACTTGGATGCCTGGTCTGAAGCATCCAAGGCCTCCTGGAAAGAGGGTTTCAGCAATCCTCTATCCATCAGTTTCCTGCGCCTATCTGTCATGACCCTCCCACTAAAAGAGTGACAAATAGAGCAGTCCTCTTGTAAGTGGAGAGGGCCAAGACAGTAGACACAGGAACTGTGGTTGTCTGTGACCGACATTTTTTGGCCACACTGACAACGCTTGAAGCCAGATTTTAATTTTTCTGACATGACAGTAAGAAAGAATGACAGTCCAGTAATTAAAAGTCACTTCCAATGAGAAAAACAGTCAAATCCGGTAATATGTGTCAAATCCTGTAATAAGCAGACTACACAATACTTAGTCCAAGTTAT